>NC_138305.1:10680000-10937500 GCF_965601325.2 Salmo salar
CGAACCAGGGACTATAGTGACGCCTCTTGCACTGAGATGCTGTGTCTTAGACCACTGCGCCACTCGGGAGACCGCATGGGCTATGGTGAGGAGAAAGGGACAAACTAGACATCACTGGGCTATGGTGAGGAGAGAGGGACAAACTGGACATCACTGGGCTATGGTGAGGAGAGAGGGACAAACTGGACATCACTGGGCTATGGTGAGGAGAGAGGGACAAACTGGACATCACTGGGCTATGGTGAGGAGACATCACTGGGCTATGGTGAGGAGAGAGGGACAAACTGAACATATTTGAGGGTTTTTTGTATTGTATTGTAAATGTTGTATTGTAGATATGTAGTGGTGTAATAATGTTATACGATGTACTATTTTATATTTTGTTTTATATGTAATGTAATTGCCTTAATGTGTTTGGACCCCAG
The DNA here is from genome assembly GCF_965601325.2 of Salmo salar. NCBI lineage: Eukaryota > Metazoa > Chordata > Actinopteri > Salmoniformes > Salmonidae > Salmo > Salmo salar. The sequence goes on from NC_138305.1 coordinate 10,680,426, forward strand.
GAAGAGAAGCTGCTGCCTTGGCAAAAGCTAATGGGGATCCATAATAAACCCCAGGAAGAGTAGCTGCTGCCTTGGCAGGAACTAATGAGGATCCATAATAAACCCCAGGAAGAGTAGCTGCTGCCTTGACAGGAACTAATGGGGATCCATAATAAACCCCAGGAAGAGTAGCTGCTGCCTTGGCAACGGCTAATGGGGATCCATAATAAACCCCAGGAAAAGTAGCTGCTGCCTTGGCAGGAACTAATGGGGATCCATAATAAACCCCAGGAAGAGTAGCTGCTGCCTTGGCAGGAACTAATGGGGATCCATAATAAACCCCAGGAAGAGTAGCTGCTGCCTTGGCAACGGCTAATGGGGATCCATAATAAACCCCAGGAAGAGTAGCTGCTGCCTTGGCAACGGCTAATGGGGATCCATAATAAACCCCAGGAAGAGTAGCTGCTGCCTTGGCAACGGCTAATGGGGATCCATAATAAACCCCAGGAAGAGTAGCTGCTGCCTTGGCAACGGCTAATGGGGATCCATAATAAACCCTAGGAAGAGTAGCTGCTGCCTTGGCAACGGCTAATGGGGATCCATAATAAATACAAATACCAAGGATCATTCAACTATTTGATGTTGAATTTTAGGATCCCTTAAGGTATCACAAATAATATATAAAACAATTGTTTGATGAAACATTGAATTTGGCCTTACTGCTATTAGCCAATAGAAACACGTTGAAAAAGAGCTCGTACATGGATAAACAGATAGTCCAATTTTTTTTTTTTTTATATCTCAAGGAAGTTTGTTCTGAAGTGTTCTTATTTTTTTCTGTTTATTTAACCCCTTAGGCATTAAACTATCTCCATAATAATTTTTTTATACTGGTACAGGGGCCCTTCAGACAAGTCTTATGAGGCCTGTGGTTGTCCTACAGAAAAACAACAGACATATACAGTATCAGTTAAAAGATTGGACACACCTACTCATTCAAAGGTTTTTCTTTATTTGGACTATTTTCTACATTGTAGAATAATAGTGAAGACATCAAAACGATGAAATAACACATCATGAAGCAGAATACCAGTAACACTTCTCTTTTGGTTCCACTAGTTAATGAAAACCAGTAACCCTTTTCTTTTGGTTCCACTAGTTAATGAAAACCAGTAACACTTCTCTTTTGATTCCACTAGTTAATGAAAACCAGTAACACTTCTAATTTGGTTCCACTAGTTAATGAAAACCAGTAACACTTCTCTTTTGATTCCACTCGTTAATGAAAACCAGTAACACTTCTCTTTTGGTTCCACTAGTTAATGAAAACCAGTAACACTTCTCTTTTGGTTCCACTAGTTAATGAAAACCAGTAACACCTCTCTTTTGGTTCAACTAGTTAATGAAAACCAGTAACACTTCTCTTTTGGTTCCACTCGTTAATGATAACCAGTAACACTTCTCTTTTGGTTCCACAGTTTCACAAATTATGGATTTTATAGTTAAAAAAAAAAGCAATTATAATGAAAAGCTTCTAACAATAACAATCAGGTTCTGTTCTTACCTTACCACAAAAGTAATCAAATTTCTAATACATCAGTCATTTCCTGATCTGTCTTCCCTAGAATCTCCGCTCTGCTCCCTATATTTTACATTGGGTTTTATACCACATGACTTCTTTGACTACAGCCACACATCTACATCCTCCTCTTTACACGAGACATTTAAGCAAAGTTACATAAAACATTGTCTCCTTTACACGAGATGTTTACACAGAGTCAGGCAACACATTGTCTCCTTTACACAGAGTCAGGTAACACATTCTCTCCTTTACATGGAGTCAGGTAACACATTGCCTCCTTTACACAGAGTCAGGTAACACATTGTCTCCTTTACACAGAGTCAGGTAACACATTGTCTCCTTTACACAGAGTCAGGTAACACATTGGCTCCTTTACACAGAGTCAGGTAACACATTGTCTCCTTTACACAGAGTCAGGTAACACATTGGCTCCTTTACACAAGATGTTTACACGGAGTCAGGTAACACATTGCTCCTCCTTTACACGGCAGCCATGCCCTTTACCCACAGAGTCAGGTAACACATTGTCTCCTTTACACGGGGTCAGGTAACACATTGCCTCCTTTACACGGGGTCAGGAAACACATTGTCTCCTTTACACAGATTCAGGTAACACATTGTTTCCTTTACACGGGGTCAGGTAACACATTGTCTCCTTTACACAGATTCAGGTAACACATTGCCTCCTTTACACAGAGTCAGGTAACACATTGCCTCCTTTACACGGGGTCAGGTAACACATTGTCTCCTTTACACGAGATGTTTACACAGAGTCAGGTAACACATTGTCTCCTTTACACAGTCAGGTAACACATTGCCTCCTTTACACAGAGTCAGGTAACACATTGTCTCCTTTACACAGAGTCAGGTAACACATTGGCTCCTTTACACGAGATGTTTACACAGAGTCAGGTAACACATTGACTCCTTTACACAGTCAGGTAACACATTGCCTCCTTTACACGAGATGTTTACACGGAGTCAGGTAACACATTGTCTCCTTTACACGGGGTCAGGTAACACACCCCTCCTCGCCCTCCTTTACACGGTCAGGAACACATTGTCTCCTTTCACACACGGAGTCAGGTAACACATTGGCTCCTTTACACAGAGTCAGGTAACACATTGTCTCCTTTACACGGGGTCAGGAAACACATTGCCTCCTTTACACGGGGTCAGGAAACACATTGTCTCCTTTACACAGAGTCAGGTAACACATTGTCTCCTTTACACGAGATGTTTACACGGAGTCAGGTAACACATTGGCTCCTTTACACAGAGTCAGGTAACACATTGCCTCCTTTACACGAGATGTTTACACAGAGTCAGGTAACACATTGGCTCCTTTACACAGAGTCAGGTAACTCATTGGTTCTTTCATAGGTGACGACAATCCGTGGTGTCATCTGCTTCATGGCCCACGTGCCATCAGGCAATTCTACCAAATCTATCCCAGGGCCGTGATCTGACAGGGGTGTCGCCATATAAGATGAACCTTCACCCCTCTTCTCTCTACCTCTGTCTGGGTTCTGCTGCTCTCCAGCTGTCTGTGGTTGAAACTTCTCTCTACCTCTGTCTGGGTTCTGTTGCTACCCATCTGTCTGTGGTTGAAACTTCTTCTCTCTACCTCTGTCTGGGTTCTGCTGCTACCCATCTGTCTGTGGTTGAAACTTCTCTCTACCTCTGTCTGGGTTCTGCTGCTACCCATCTGTCTGTGGTTGAAACCTCTTCTCTCTACCTCTGTCTGGGTTCTGCTGCTACCCATCTGTCTGTGGTTGAAACCTCTTCTCTCTACCTCTGTCTGGGTTCTGCTGCTACCCATCTGTCTGTGGTTGAAACCTCTTCTCGTCTACCCTCTGTCTGGGTTCTGCTGATCCACATTCTGTCTGTGGTTGAAACCTCTTCTCTCTACCTCTTCTTCATCTTCCTTGTCTCAGTGTTACCATAGCTCTGACTGAAGACTGGAGAAGTCACCAGATCATACGGACTTGGCTCTTTCACGACAGCGAGTGTTTGCCTGTTTTCTTTTTCAATAAGTATTGATTACCCATTTATTTGTCTCCGCCTGCAAATTGTCTTCCTAAAAGGTAGGCTATATCCTATAGGCCTACGTAAAACATAGGAATTGTCGCTGTCATCATTCTTGCTGCTTCCAGTTCAGTAGCCATATACCTGTGAGATCAGGTGCTCGTGTGGTCTCTATTTAAATAGAGTGGGCTATAGCCAATGCATGGGCGGAGAAGCATGGGGCAGTTATCTTTCCAAGGAAGTGTACTTCCTAAATAGGCCTATGATTAGGCTATAGTTTACTACATTACCTAGAAATAGGGCTAAATGTTGATCACCCATATTTCTCCGTCTGAAAATCTTCCCACTCCTTAAAGGGTAGACATTAATAACAGCTGAAGAGAAAGTGCAAGTCTCTCCAATTCTGCTCTTTTCAATCTACATCCAGCGTATTGGCTGATATAGCCCAGTAATACAATATAAAGGGCCATGTGAGAATCTCTGGTAATTTAACCTATTTCTTAAATAATTCTTTGCGCATTTGATATTGCCTATAGGGCGAAAAAAAAATTGAGACCATGGCTGGCACGTGAACTGCGTCACATACTGTACGCCTAAAATAACATTGTGAGACTGCGGGTGGGAGTCGGACAGCGGGTGCAGGCGGGAGCGGGATGAAGAAATCGTGTCCCGCACAGACCTCTACTGTGCACCATGACAAAGAAGCCTGTAACTTTAGAGCTGTTTATTACTGTGTCAGTGTGAAAAGTAGGGAATTAGTTAGGGAAACGGATCAATAACATTACATTACCATACTAACTAATGAAACTCACATTCAGGTCTAGTGTGATTGAGGCATAAAGAATAGCTAACGTTAGCCAACTTTTGACCAGCTCCCTCTCTAACGATATATCAACTGGCGAAAGCTAGCCAAGTTAATTTACTTCTGAAAAAGGAACAAAACAAAGGCCACTTAACATTTCCATACAAAGAGCTGTTAGATAGTAGTATGAGGTAGCTAGTATTTCTATCTGACAGATAACTAGAGGCTAGAGGTGACATGGCTGTGGAATCTTGAACTGAATCCCCCCCCCCAGACAGACTGTGGTTCGTTAACAAGGCCGCGGAGGAATTGACTGGCCGTGTTACACTATATGACAACACACAGCGACACAGTTGGACGATCACACAACCAATTACAGGCTCCGTCTCAGACATCACACAGACAGACAGGCAGACAGACAGGCAGGCAGACAGGCAGGCAGGCAGACAGGCAGGCACACATATACGCTGGGCATGATTGGCAATCTGAGAGCCACTGTGAAGGGAAGGTTGATGAGGTAATTATAATGAACAAGCTTCCTGAGATGTTTTAGAACAGAACAAGTCAGTGTAGCTACTAGCTAGCCATAGCTTATTCATTCACCTCGGTCAAGAGGGGATGAAACATTAGCTAACGTTACATGTCTGTTACACTACTGGCTCAGCACTGGGAATAAACACTAGTTTAGTATTGTTTCTGTTATGTTAAAAACTGCAGTTACCTTGCCTAGCTATATCAGTCAACTAAATAGTAGCCAGTTACTGCTCTGCTTGCTTTTACAACTCGGTGAAAGAGTGCAACACATACACACTGAACTATGTTCAACTCTCCCGTGCTATTAGGGTTAGAATCAGAGGAGGTGGTCAGTCCTGTTAGGAATAGAATCAGAGCAGGTGGTCAGTCCTGTTAGAATCAGAGCAGGTGGTCAGTCCTGTTAGAATCAGAGGAGGAGGTTGATCCTGTTAGAATCAGACCAGGCGGTCAGTCCTGTTAGGGTTAGAATCAGAGCAGGTGGTCAGTCCTGTTAGAATCAGAGCAGGGGGTCAGTCCTGTTAGAATCAGAGCAGGTGGTCAGTCCTATTAGAATCAGAGCAGGTGGTCAGTCCTGTTAGAATCAGAGCAGGTGGTCAGTCCTGTTAGAATCAGAGCAGGTGGTCAGTCCTGTTAGAATCAGAGCAGGTGGTCAGTCCTGTTAGAATCAGAGCAGGTGGTCAGTCCTGTTAGAATCAGAGCAGGTGGTCAGTCCTGTTAGAATCAGAGGAGGAGGTCGGTCCTGTTAGGGTTAGAATCAGAGCAGCTGGTCAGTCCTGTTAGAATCAGAGCAGGTGGTCAGTCCTGTTAGAATCAGAGAAGGAGGTCGGTCCTGTTAGGGTTAGAGCAGGAGGTCAGTCCTGTTAGAATCAGAGCAGGTGGTCAGTCCTGTTAGAATCAGAGCAGGTTGTCAGTCCTGTTAGAATCAGAGCAGGTGGTCAGTCCTGTTAGGGTTAGAATCAGAGCAGGTGGTCAGTCATGTTAGAATCAGAGCAGGTGGTCAGTCCTGTTAGAATCAGAGCAGGTGGTCAGTCCTGTTAGAATCAGAGCAGGTTGTCAGTCCTGTTAGGAATAGAATCAGAGCAGGTGGTCAGTCCTGTTAGAATCAGAGCAGGTGGTCAGTCCTGTTAGATTCAGAGCAGTTGGTCAGTCCTGTTAGAATCAGAGCAGGTGGTCAGTCCTGTTACAATCAGAGCAGGTGGTCAGTCCTGTTAGAATCAGAGCAGGTGGTCAGTCCTGTTAGATTCAGAGCAGGTGGTCAGTCCTGTTAGAATCAGAGGAGGTGGTCAGTCCTGTTAGAATCAGAGCAGGTGGTCAGTCCTGTTAGGGTTAGAATCAGAGGAGGTGGTCAGTCCTGTTAGGGTTAGAATCAGAGGAGGTGGTCAGTCCTGTTAGAATCAGAGCAGGTGGTCAGTCCTGTTAGAATCAGAGTTGGTGGTCACTCCATTTCAAGTCTTCAGCAGTCTGACAGGCTTGTAGATAGAAACTCTCTGAACCTGTTGGTATCAGACCTCATGCGCTCCGATACTATCTGCCCGATGTTAAGGGAGAGAAAATCTTGTGGCTGGGGTGTTCCTCAAGATTTTGTGTAGATGTCCTGGATGGGTGGGAGCATGGTCCCAGTGATGTACTGGTCTGTCTTCACCACCCGCTGGAGGACCACGGTCCCAGTGATGTTGTGGGCTCTCGTCACCACCCGCTGGCGGGCCTTGCGGTCGTGGACGGAGCGATTCCTGTATGCAACCGGTCAGGACGCTCTCGATGGTGCAGCGGTAATATTTGGAGAGGACCCGGGGCGGCATGCTGAATTTCTTCAACCGCCTTAGGAAGTAGGGACGCTGTTGACCCCTCTTGACAAGAGTGATGGTGATGTTGGTCCATGTGAAGTCCTCAGCGATGTGGTCGCTGAAGAACTTAAAACTCGTGACTCTCTATTGCTGTCCCGCTTGATGTGGATCGGGGCATGATCGGGTCTCTGCTTCCTGAAGTCATCAATCAACTCCTTTGTTTTCTTTTGCTGACGTTGAGGGAGAGGTTGTCATGACACCACAATTCCAGTTCACTTCCTCCCTATAGGCTGACTCGTCATTGTTGGTTATCAGGCCTACAACTGTGTTATCGGCAGCAAACTTGATGATGGAGTTGATGTGGTGCCCCTGTGTTAAGAGTCAGTCTGGAGGAGTTGTTGTTGCCAATCCTCACAGCCTGTGGTCTGCTCGTTGTTATCCTCATGTTGCTGCTTCCTTCCTGTCAGGATCCAGTTGCAAAGGAAGAGCGGGGGGGGGGGAGGGGGGGGGGGGAGAGGGAGTGCTTTCTAAGAGTGTCCATTAAACTGGCCTCAGTGACCCGCTGGACCATTAAATAGAGGGAATAAACCAGGAAATGGACCTGTGTGTGTGTGTGTCCCAAACACACCCTATTCCCTAAATAGTGCACCCTACTGGTCAAAAGCAGTGCACTATAGGGAATAGGGTGCCATTTGGGACAAAAATGTGATGCCTAGCGCGTGAGAGCCCTGAAGAACACGGCGATCTGAAGAACAATAGGAGAAACAATGTCTTATCTGATCGACTCTTGATTTGTGTGGATACTATTGATTGAAATGTTGGATGTAGAGTTTATATCAATGTCCATGCACTTACTTTTGTCGCTTCTTGATTAAGAATGTAGGATGCCGATCTGAGAGATTAATCAATGAAACCTGGAAGGAAGTGAAGGTTTCCAACTGACGCGTTAGACCTCATATTCAATTGACTTAAAGAGGAAAAGAATGTTGAACGCTTTACCCAGAACTCCCGGCAGTCGCTTAGGGCCCCCGGCTGCTAGGGGGTCCCCCACCAAAAAAAACACATTATTATAATCATTTTGTGGTGGGGGGGGGATGACTCAGTCGGGGTGGTATTGAGAGCAGGAATAGTAGAGTACACCATGTGCCATTTCTATATGTTGTTGTGCATCAGCAGTTTCTCTTGTTATGTCAGTTACTCAATTAGCTGACGACCATGTCATTTTTAATTTTTATTGGTAGTTAATCTAGCCAGCTATCTAATCATGGCCGAACACAGAGCGGCGCCCAGGGCACGCGCCCAGGAGCCCTGACCTCCAGGGGGGGGGGGTCCCATTGATTTTGATAGTAATTCTCATTCAGATATCATACTAACATGGCAAAATGGGTAGGATTACAGGAAATTTGCTATAAAATTTCATTTTTTTCCCTCTCGGACACATGGCAAAATGTGTAGAATTACATTAAATTAACTTTAAAACTATGTTTTTTTTCTCACCGCCATCAAGATGGGGGGCGTCTAAAATGTTTTGCAGCAAGGTGGGGTGCCCCACAATCCAATCTGGATTTGGGTCCCCAAAAGGCTAGTGCCAGCCCTGTCTTTATCTACTGTGCCTTCTTGGTCTGGGGTTGGATATGAGGCCTGTTAACCTGTTAACCTTGCACGTCTCCCTCCAGAAAAGCCCGGATCACTGAGAGCTATTCATAACACTCAAAAAATAATCCTCGGTGAAAAGGTGTCGTTGGACATTGGCATACTTTGTCAAAATAATTGAAGGACGTGCAGATGAAAACCTAGATTGAAAGTACTGATGAAAGGCATGAAACGCTCCCTGACAGGAAGACTAAAACCAATTCAGTGGTTTGAAGAGTGATTCTCGGAAGACTTTTGACCATCAATGAAAGTTACAGTGTGGCTTTAATATCTCATCACCCCCATTCCTCCTTATCTTCCATCATGGGAGAATAAACAAGCCCCAAACTCAACTTTATGATCTACGATGTGAATAACAGTATACAGACATTACATTTACATATTTTAGTCATTTAGCAGATGCTCTTATCCATTCCATTTGCATACATTTCATACATTCTTTTTTTATTTTCCCGTACTGGTCCCCCATGGGAATCGAACCCACAACCCTGGCGTTGCAAACACCATGCTCTACCAACTGAGCTACATTAGGTTTTTGCTGTTGTTGTTGTTGTTGTTGTGTGTCCCTGTTCTACTGTGAATGTCAATCAAATGGTGTCTGTGAAAAAGCCAAATGATTAGTAATATTTAATGAACGGGATTGATTGTTTATTTTAAACAGTTGAAGAAATGGAACTGAACAGCAGTGGATTAGAAAATAAGGTTTTGTGTTGAAGTTGGAGCTGGAGAGGGAAAATTATGATTCTCTCTTTCATCATTTAACAAACACATTTTTGTTGAATAATATATATGTGTTTCCATAACTTTCAGTTCGATATATTTATTAAGGAACAAATGTAATTCCTAGGGTATGCTACGATATCCTGTCTTGTGCATTATTTATTGTATAACAGTCAAGTTTAGTACAACAACACAAACAGAATTAATAATGAGAAAGCTTAAAATTGTTGCATAAGAAACATATTCAGAATCAGCCCCCCCCCAGTGCAGAAATGCATTTAACTGGCCCTAGTTTACCACAGCTGGAGAGAGAGAGAGAGAGAGACAGACAGAGAGAGAGACAGAGAGAGAGACGAGAGAGAGAGAGAGAGAGAGAGAGAGAGAGAGAGAGAGAGAGAGAGAGAGAGCGAGAGAGATAGATAGATAACATTTCCCCATCCTTCAGATGTAAGCCTTTAAACAAGTGGCTTGCCATCGTTTTGCTGACAAACGAATCCCAGATTGTAGCTTTAAGTGAATGTTTAAGATTACTGTTGACAGCGATGAAGGCATGGAAGAGATGGGTGAGAAAAGTTGCAGTCGGGGACTTCAAATGATGCAGCAAGCCATCATCAGGGTGGATAGGTTGTGTAAGGAATGATATCAAGGCTGTATTATGACAACGGGTCGACAAATGGCAACCCAACCTAGTGTTTATTTGACCCTCATGTGAAAGCGATCCTACCAGCCTCTAGAGAAACATTTGTATTCATACGACAGTTAGCCAAGCAAACACAAAACAATCCCAGTTTCACAATGTCAGCTGATAGCGTGTAGTTACGCCATTGTATCCTTTCAGTTTAAGAGCAGGGTAAGAGGAGGGCAATGAGTTGGTACTGAACATGCTCTTTGTAGTGACTTCTTTGCCATTCCAACATAGCCACTGCCCAAGCACGAAGCGGGGTTGTTTCCCGATGCATACAGTTCACATTAAAAGTTCCTTCATTAAAAGCCAAACGGCAAAAAGATGATGGCAAAAACATTAGGATTTATCTTCCTTTAGATCTAACAAAAAGTATACATTTAAAGTTTACTTGAAAGTGACATGATATGGTCAAATGACTATACCTCTCCTGCGTCTCGCCTTGGACTCCACCTACAGAAGGCTCAACTTCCTCCATTTATCCTACACCTGCACACTTGCCACAGTGCAATGAATGAGCAAGAGGGGGAGACATATTCTAAGATAAAATAAATAATAACCAAAATAATATATCAATCATCAGGTAGGTAAATACAGTATCATCAGGTAGGTAAATACAGTATCTTCAGGTAGGTACATACAGTATAATCGGAGGCGCTCAGGGTAACAGTACCGAGGTCATCGATCGGAGGTCAGCCAGGTGAAATACAGTATCTTCAGGTAGGTAAATACAGTATCATCAGGTAGGTAAATACAGTATCTTCAGGTAGGTAAATACAGTATCACCAGGTAGGTAAATACAGTATCACCAGGTAGGTAAATACAGTATCATCAGGTAGGTAAATACAGTATCTTCAGGTAGGTAAATACAGTATCATCAGGTAGGTAAATACAGTATCTTCAGGTAGGTAAATACAGTATTATCAGGTAGTTAAATACAGTATCATCAGGTAGGTAACTACAGTATCATCAGGTAGGTGAATACAGTATCACCAGGTAGGTAAATACAGTATCATCAGGTAGGTAAATACAGTATCACCAGGTAGGTAAATACAGTATCATCAGGTAGGTAAATACAGTATCATCAGGTAGGTAAATACAGTATCACCAGGTAGGTAAATACAGTATCATCAGGTAGGTAAATACAGTATCACCAGGTAGGTAAATACAGTATCACAAGGTAGGTAAATACAGTACCATAAGGTAGGTACATACAGTATCATCAGGTAGGTACATACAGTATCACCAGGTAGGTAAATACAGTATCATAAGGTAGGTAAATACAGTATCACCAGGTAGGTAAATACAGTATCATAAGGTAGGTACATACAGTATCACCAGGTAGGTACATACAGTATCACCAGGTAGGTAAATACAGTATCATCAGCTAGGTAAATACAGTATCATCAGCTAGGTAAATACAGTATCACCAGTTAGGTAAATACAGTATCACCAGGTAGGTAAATACAGTATCATCAGGTAGGTAAATACAGTATCATCAGGTAGGTAAATACAGTATCATCAGGTAGGTACATACAGTATCATCAGGTAGGTACATACAGTATCACCAGGTAGGTAAATACAGTATCATCAGGTAGGTAAATACAGTATCATCAGGTAGGTAAATACAGTATCATCAGGTAGGTAAATACAGTATCATAAGGTAGGTAAAAACAGTATCATCAGGTAGGTAAATACAGTATCATCAGGTAGGTACATACAGTATCATCAGGTAGATAAATACAGACAGTATCATCAGGTAGGTACATACAGTATCATCAGGTAGGTAAATACAGTATCATCAGGTAGGTACATACAGTATCATCAGGTAGGTAAATATAGTATCACCAGGTAGGTAAATACAGTATCACCAGGTAGGTAAATACAGTATCATCAGGTAGGTAAATACAGTATCATCAGGTAGGTAAATACAGTATCATCAGGTAGGTAAATACAGTATCATCAGGTAGGTAAATACAGTATCTTCAGGTAGGTAAATACAGTATCATCAGGTAGGTAAATACAGTATCATCAGGTAGGTAAATACAGTATCTTCAGGTAGGTAAATACAGTATCATCAGGTAGGTAAGTACAGTATCATCAGGTAGGTACATACAGTATCATCAGGTAGGTACATACAGTATCATCAGGTAGGTAAATACAGTATCATCAGGTAGGTACATACAGTATCATCAGGTAGGTAAATACAGTATCACCAGATAGGTAAATACAGTATCATCAGGTAGGTAAATACAGTATCATCAGGTAGGTAAATACAGTATCATCAGGTAGGTAAATACAGTATCATAAGGTAGGTAAATACAGTATCATCAGGTAGGTAAATACAGTATCATCAGGTAGGTACATACAGTATCATCAGGTAGGTAAATACAGACAGTATCATCAGGTAGGTACATACAGTATCATCAGGTAGGTAAATACAGTATCATCAGGTAGGTACATACAGTATCATCAGGTAGGTAAATACAGTATCATCAGGTAGGTAAATACAGTATCACCAGGTAGGTAAATACAGTATCACCAGGTAGGTAAATACAGTATCATCAGGTAGCTAAATACAGTATCATCAGGTAGGTAAATACAGTATCATCAGGTAGGTAAATACAGTATCTTCAGGTAGGTAAATACAGTATCATCAGGTAGGTAAATACAGTATCATCAGGTAGGTAAATACAGTATCTTCAGGTAGGTACATACAGTATCATCAGGTAGGTAAGTACAGTATCATCAGGTAGGTAAATACAGTATCATCAGGTAGGTAAATACAGTATCACCAGGTAGGTAAATACAGTATCACCAGGTAGGTAAATACAGTATCACCAGGTAGGTAAATACAGTATCATAAGGTAGGTAAATGCAATATCATCAGGTAGGTACATACAGTATCATCAGGTAGGTACATACAGTATCATCAGGTAGGTAAATACAGTATCATCAGGTAGGTAAATACAGTATCATCAGGTAGGTAAATACTGTATCATAAGGTAGGTAAATACTGTATCATAAGGTAGGTAAATACAGTATCATAAGGTAGGTAAATACAGTTTCATAAGGTAGGTACACAATATTTAATCTCATACTCAATAGACATGGTGCTCTGTATGTTTTCTGTGTTCTATACAGCTAACCGGCTCCAACACAGGCCCCTAATTGGTAACTGTATGCATAACAATTAGTTCATCATTCAAATAGAGCCAATAGGCAAACATACCATAGCAGTATTTTATTTATTTAAACTTTATTTAACTAGGCAAGTCAGTAAAGAACAAATTCTTATTTACAATGACGGCCTTCCCCAGACGACCCCGGGCCAATTGTGCACAGCCCTTTGGGACTCTCATTCACCACCGGATGTGATACAGTCTGGATTCGAACCAGGGACTGTAGTTATGCCATTTGCACTGAGATGCAGTGTCTTAGACCACAGCACCACTCAAGAGTGCAAGTATTACAGTTCATAGTTACAGAATTTATAAAAGTACAAGGTCCTATAAAGGACAAGAATCTACTAATATCAGAGTTAAAGACTTCAGAGGTGATTAAAAGATGGAGCTGTGTGTCTCCGAAGGTCTGTCACTCTGTAGACTCAGTTTATTGATAGGTCTGTGTGGGATATTGGTCTTGGCCTTAACCATCAAATCAATTCAAACTTTATTAGTCACATGCGCCGAATACAACAAGTGTAGACTTTACCGTGAAATGCTTACTTACAAGCCCCTTAACCAACAGTGCAGTTCAAGAAGAAGAAAATATTTACCAAGTGGATTAAAATACAAAGTTATAATAAAAAGTACCACAATAAGAATAACGAGGCTATATACAGGGGACACCGGTACCGAGTCGGTGTGCGGGGGTACAGGCTAGTTGACGCTCCAGACAATATCTTTGGTCCCTGGAAAGGCCTCCACAACACGCCCCACCAGCCGAGAGTTCCTTGGGGCTCTGTCATCCACGATGACAACGAGGTCACGATGACTGAAGTTTCTCTTAGTTTTGTTCCACTTGTTCCGCTCCTGCATAAGTGGAAGATACTCCCTGATCCATCTCTTCCAGAAGAGGTCAGTGATATATTGTACTTGCTTCCATCTCCTTGGTGAGTATAGGTCTCCTTTCTGGAATAGTCCTGGTGGACTTGCTTTGCTTTCAGATGAAGCAGATGGTTAGTAGTCAGGGGTTCTAGATCATTAGGGTCATTTGTCACAGTTGTGATTGGTCTGTCGTTCGTGATCGCCTCATTCCGAATGTGTTCGATGGGGTTGAGGTTTTTCCACACCGATCTGAGTTTTTATGCGCTTCAGCACTCAGCGCTTCGGCACTTATGCGCTTCAGCACCCCATTCTGTGAGCTTGTGTGGCCTACCACTTCGCGGCTGAGCCTTTGTTGCTCCTAGACGTTTCCACTTCACAATAATAGCACTTACATTTACAGACCTGGGCAGCTCTAGCAGGGCAGAAATTTGATGAGCTGACTTGTTGGAAAGGTGGCATCCTATAACGGTGCCGCGTTGAAAGTCACTGAGCTCTTCAGTAAAGGCCATTCTACTGCCAATGTCTATGGAGATTGCATGGCTGTGTGCTCGATTTTATACACCTGTCAGCAACCGGTGTGGCTGAAATAGCCGAATCCAGTAATTTGAAGGGGTGTCCACATACTTTTGTATATATAGTGTGGTCTACTAGTTTGCTTTCGATAGGTCACGGATCACAAAAACCGTATTAGCCACAAAGGTATGGAATCTCTTGGTATCGTTGCGGATGTATTTTAGCACAGACTGTCTGTCCAGAAAGTTGACTCCTTGAGTTTAATGTGGATCTCTGACCTTAGCATACTGTCCACTCGCACTGCCAATGTTGCCATAGCAAGTTCCAGTCTGCTTGCGCGAAATGCAATGTTGACCTTTCAATACTGTTTGCCGTGGCATAACCTTGTTCACTTGCGTCACTGAAGTGATGCAACTGTGAGGTCTTGACTTGACCAAAGTTCTCAGGCTTCATGAACCGGTCAATCTGGAATCTGGACAGCAAGTCCAGCTCTGCGAACCATCTCAGCCATGAAATGGAGTGTTCTTCAGGGATGACTTCATCCCATTCACACTTTAGATTGTGTAGCTCTTGAAGAATTTGCTTTGCCTTTAATGGATCGTAAACTGAGCAAACAGTTGAGAGAATACCTCTTCAATGTTCCATCGGATTCCAAGCGCTCTTTCAACAGGCAGGTTCTCTCTGTCCAGGTCCAGCTTTTTTTTACAAATCTGCTTAGCTTTGTGTTCAAGGCTGTTGCTGACTCACTTGGTCAACTTGAACCCACCCGTAGAGCACACATCTCTGAGGTCTTACATGAAAGTTATTGCTGACAGGCGTATAAAATCGAGCACACAACCATGCAATCTCCATAGACATTGACAGTAGAATGGCCTTACTGAAGAGCTCAGTGACTTTCAACGCGGCACCGTTATAGGATGCCACTTTTCCAACAAGTCAGCTCATCAAATTTCTGCCCTGCTAGAGCTGCTGTTCTTCTTTGGCCACTGATTAGAGGCAGTCATCGACATAGAAGTTAGACATCACTGTTTCAATCACCTCTTCATCGTACTTCTCACAGTTGTCTTCTGCTGTCTTTTGCAGTGTAAAGTTTTCACAACTTGGAGAGGATACAGCACCGAAGAGATGGACTGTACTTCTGTACTCCTCCAATGTTGTGTTAGTGTCACCATTTGGCCAACATAGGAATCGCAGGAAGTTTAGGTCATCTTCATGGAAAGGTGCTTGATGGAACATTCTTTCGATGTCTGCCATCGTGGCAATGTGCTCTTGCCAAAACCTTAGCAAGACACAGATGAGCGTGTTTGCCTGGTCAGGGCCTTGAAGGAGTTCACTGTTGAGTTGTGCATTTATATGATGATGAGCAGTCAAACACCACGCGTATTGTTCCTTTGTGCTTCATGGTGAACACTATGGTGTAGTATGTACCATACCTTGCCTTTCTCTGGGAGGAGCTGTTCTTGTGGTACCTTCTCGGTGTAACATTTTTGTTATTACCTCTTCCATGAAGCCTTTGGAACTATATTACGTAAAACCTTATCTTTCTTGAACTTCCTGATAGGATTTAGAACCCGCTGCTCCACCATGTCGTGGTTGTTTGGCAGGACTACATCTTTATTGTGAAAAAGGGGCAACGGTAAGTAGTAGTGACTGTCTTTGAGGGTTATGGAGCTTGATGACATCTCCATGAATTTGCGATCCTCAGCTGACATCTCAATTTCTTTCTTCATACTCTCTTCCAGGGAAGTCATGGTTGTACTGATTCACAAGAAGTTCCCCCAGGTCGGCCATTGGGATGCGGTTGGCCATCGCCGTAGGATGTCCAGATTCATCTGTCACGGTACAGGGATTAAGTGGACCGTTTGTCACCCATAGTGTTTTTTAGTGCATACGGTCCGCTGCCTTGGCTATTTATGATTGGCCAAGGTTCGTTTGCCTTTAGAGCATGTTCTCCAATCGGGAGTTCAACATCGGCATCAATCTCCTTCAACTGAATCTCCTTCAGGTATGGCCAACGTTTGAGATCTTTCTGAGTGAAAATGTTCTCTCTCGTCACTGGGATCTTAATCTGGGTGTAGACCTTTGGTAATGCAATAAATATGTCGCATTCCACGTTGCTAATCTCTAATCTCTAATCTCTCAAAGATCGGCTATGAAAAAGACAACTGACACTTACTCTTGAGTTGCTGACTTGTTGCACCCTCGACAACTACTATGATTATTATTATTTGACCATGCTGGTCATTTATGAACATTTGAACATCTTGGCCATGTTCTGTTATAATCTCCACCCGGCACAGCCAGAAGAGGACTGGCCACCCCTCATAGCCTGGTTCCTCTCTAGGTTTCTTCCTAGGTTCTGGCCTTTCTAGGGAGTTTTTCCTAGCCACCGTGCTTCTACACCTGCATTGCTTGCTGTTTGGGGTTTTAGGCTGGGTTTCTGTACAGCACTTTGAGATATCACCTGACGTAAGAAGGGCTATAAAAATACATTTGATTTGATTTGATTTAATCCAGATATCTCAAAGCTCTTGGTAGGACTCTCCTGCCCCATTGTGCTTAGCAGAATTTCAGTGTCACAGCCTTTAGCTTTCAGCTGCCTCATGAGATTCTCTGTAGAAAATGTTTGCTGAGCTACCAGAATTGAGAAACGCATAGTTTAACACAAACTTGCACAGACAATTTGTACCTGCCCCAGTATCTTCACCATCTTTCAGTGAAACAAGAGCTGACAGTCTCTTCCCGCTTTACTGCTGCACCACTCAACTCTGATCCAGATTGCTCTCTTCCTTCAACGATGATGTGTTCTTTGACAGCTCTGACAGGTCATCCTTTTCTTGAATTATTTGCTTAAGAGTCCTCTCATCAGACAGGCAAAACAAAGACCTCTTGATTTTAGGAACTCAACTTCGGCTTTGTGTGGCTGTGCCTTCACCTGTTGGCAGTCCACCAAATAATGTTATCACAAAAACACACACTGGGATTATCAGAAGGGTTAGTGCCTTGTTTTTAGAACATCTTTTCCTTTAAGAATCCTTTAGAACATCTGTTCCTTTAGAACGTCTGTTCCTTTAAGGATCCTTTAGAACGTTTGTTCCTTTAGAACGTCTGTTCCTTTAAGGATCCTTTAGAACGTCTGTTCCTTTAGAACGTCTGTTCCTTTAGAACGTCTGTTCCTTTAAGGATCCTTTAGAACGTCTGTTCCTTTAAGGATCCTTTAGAACGTCTGTTCCTTTAAGGATCCTTTAGAATGTCTGTTCCTTTAAGGATCCTTTAGAACGTCTGTTCCTTTAAGGATCCTTTAGAACGTCTGTTCCTTTAAGGATCCTTTAGAACGTTTGTTCCTTTAGAACGTCTGTTCCTTTAAGGATCCTTTAGAACATCTGTCCTTTAAGAATCCTTTAGAACGTCTGTTCCTTTAGAACGTCTGTTCTTTTAAGAATCCTTCAGATTGTCTGTTCCTTTAAGGATCCTTCAGATTGTCTGTTCCTTTAAAAATCCTTTAGAACGTCTGTTCCTTTAAGAATCCTTTAGAACGTCTGTTCCTTTAGAACGTCTGTTCCTTTAAGAATCCTTCAGATTGTCTGTTCCTTTAAGAATCCTTCAGATTGTCTGTTCCTTTAAGAATCCTTGAAGGATTGCCATTGTCCACTACTGCGACTGCAGTGGCGAAGCTGCTTCCCCTGCTCTTGGACCTGACTTTCTGTTTAGAGACTGCTGCTGTCTTAGTCATTGAAAATATTTTGTTGGAGAGAGGATCTTGAATTACTCTATACAACGAATCCAGCAGTACTTTGGCCTGTTTTGGAGACCTCAGGTGGCTTCTGTCCAAAATGTCACATGTTATAGATATCAATTTTTAATAGTTTGGAGGGAAGTTTCCACATGATCAGCTTCATGTTGGAGGGAAGCTTAAGCTCTTCCATGTCCAACTCTTTCAGAAAATGTTCATAAGTACTCACTCTTGATTCTACTAAGCTAGCACATGGAATTGTTTTAAGATGGTCATACCATTGAATTTGGCCTCACTACTATTAGCCCATAGAAACGCATTGAATAACAGATACATACATGGAAAAACAGATTAAAAAAAGGATATAAAGGAAGTTTGTTTTGAAGTGTCTGTCCTATTTGTATTTATTATAGATGCCCATAACTTCCTTGGCTGCAGCAACTCCTGGGGTCCAGCAAAATTAAGGCAGTTTATACAATTTTAAAACATCACAATACATTCACAGATTTCACAACACACTTGTGCACCCTCAGACCCCTACTCCACCACTACCACATATCTACAATACTAAATCCATGTATATGTATAGTGCGCATGTTATCGTGTGTGTGTGCATGCATGTGTATGTGTTTGTGTTGCTTCACAGTCCCCGCTGTTCCATAAGGTGTTTTTTAAAATCTACTTTTACTGCTTGCATCAGTTACTTGATGTGGAATATAGTTCCATGTAGTCATGGCTCTATGTAGTACTGTGTGCTTCCATTAGTCTGTTCTGGACTTGGGGACTGTGAAGAGACCTCTTGTGGCATGTTTTGTGGGGTATGCGTGGGTGTCCGAGCTGTGTGCCAGTAGTTCAGACAGACAGCTTGGTGCATTCAGCATGTCAATACCTCTCATAAATAAAAGTAGTGATGAAGTCTATCTCTCCTCCACTTTCAGCCAGGAGAGATTGACATGCATATTATTAATATTAGCTCTCTGTGTTCATCCAAGGTCCAGCCGTGCTGCCCTGTTCTGAGCCAATTGCAATTTTCCTAAGTGCTTTTTTTTGGCACCGGACCACACGACTGAACAGTAGTCCAGGTGCGACAAATCTAGGGCCTGTAGGACCTGCCTTGTTGATAGTGTTGTTAAGAAGGTAGAAACTAGGGCCTGTAGGACCTGCCTTGTTCATAGTGTTGTTAAGAAGGTAGAAACTAGGGCCTGTAGGACCTGCCTTGTTGATAGTGTTGTTAAGAAGGTAGAAACCAGGGCCTGTAGGACCTGCCTTGTTGATAGTGTTGTTATTAAGAAGGTAGAAACTAGGGCCTGTAGGACCTGCCTTGTTGATAGTGTTGTTAAGAAGGTAGAAACTAGGGCCTGTAGGACCTACCTTGTTGATAGTGTTGTTAAGAAGGTAGAAACTAGGGCCTGTAGGACCTGCCTTGTTGATAGTGTTGTTAAGAAGGCAGAGCAGTGCTTTATTATGGACAGACTTCTCCCCAGCTTAGCTACTACTGCATCAATATGTTTTGACCATGACAGTTTACAATCTAGTGTTACTCCAAGCAGTTTAGTCTCCTCAACTTGCTCAATTTCCACATTATTTATTATAATATTTATTTGAGGTTTAGGATTTAGTGAATGATTTGTCCCAAATACAATGCGTTTAGTTTTTAAAATATTTAGGGCTAACTTATTCCTTGCCACCCACTCTGAAACTAACTGCAGCTCATTGTTGAGTGTTGCAGTCATTTCAGTTGCTGTAGTAGCTGACGTATATAGTGTTGAGTGATCCGCATACATAGACGCTCTGGCATATATACATATTTAACCCCTTGTTTTTAGGCACTATCATGACGTTGCCCTCTTTGGGAACAGCGAGCACCATCCCCCTTCCTCTGCACCATCCCCCTCTCTCGGTCTCTCCTACACCCAGGCTGCTGAGACTTCAGGTCGCAAATTCCTGGAGGAGAATCCTGCCTCATGGCCAGAGAGTATAGAGAGAGAGTGAGTATCATAGAGAGAACAAAGGAATTTCATCCACCTCACAGAACTAGAGACCTGAATGACATTCATGTTCTGGAAAATGTATAAAAGATCGGTGAAGTAACGAGCTACGAACTGGTCCATTTGGTACAATTTTGTGAAACTCATGAGAGACAATACGGCCACATTACCATAATCCTGTTTATACAACATTCTCAGTTATGAGGCTTACATCTAATTGTTGTATAGAATGAATGAGTAAAGATGGAACTATTTGTGAAATTATGTAATGTGATTTTAGACTGTTTAATGAGGGAAACTCCAATTCCCTTTGGAGTTTAACTGAGTCAGAGGACCGCCCATGAGCACAGTTCTGATCTGGCATCATGGGACAGGCCTTTTCTATGTTCCGAATAAAAACCCCACCTGGGTTTCCCCACTCCAGACCGAGCTTATCTCAATTACGAGAGGGCTAAGGGTTGAGACGAGACCAGTACCTCTTATCACAGAGGGAAATAAGGCTTGAGTAGATTGCTGAATCTTTTAACCATCCAACGTGGTTAAACTCTTAGACTATCGATACCGACAGAATAAGAACAAGTCTTTGATATGAATTACTAGTCTGCAGCTGGGAATTCGGTATAATTGAACGCGAAGACCGACAACCGCTGAAACATCTATTCTATAACGACATGAATGAATGTCACTCTGAACTATCCATTCAGAGAGAAGAGAGAGAAAGAGAGAAAGAGGACAAACTCACCAACAGAAACAAACTTTTCAACAGAGATCCCGACGACACACTGAGCGTAAATATATATATTGATTGCAATTATTGAGTGAGTGTTCATGTGCAAAGGATTAGCATTTCAATTGTTATAATTATCAACTTTGTAGTGTCTCTTATCTTTCGCGCCCTTATCAGTCCCTCTGTCTAACAAGCCGCCATGCCGGTTTAGCCCACTAGGGCACATACCCCTATCATTTCTTTGTAACCATATCTACTTTGTTTGTGTTATGCATTTCTGTGAGTACTTAGTTAGTAAATAAATTATTTAAAGACAATTGATGTATGGATGACTCATAGTGAAGACTGGGTTCGTGCAGATAACCAACCATTTACGACGTTTGGAATGACTAACGTGAGGTAAAAAATAATTCATTAATCAGAAGACTAAGTGATCAGATATTAAAATATCTGAAAGTTATATTAGGAAAATTATAACTTTGTATGTAATCTGAATATTTTCTTTTTTTCAAAGTGGTTGACAACGTCGTCCGCAGAGAGGGAGGAAGGAGGGGGAGGAGGATTAAGGAGGGAGGAGAAGATGGAAAAGAGTTTCCTAGGGTTAGAGGCAGAAGCTTGAAATTTAGATTGGTAGAAAGTGTCTTTAACAGCAGATACAGAGGAAGAGCAGGTAGAGAAGAGGGAGTGAAAGGATGATAGGTCCTCCGGAAGTTTAGTTTTCCTCCATTTTCACTCAGCTGCCTTCAGCCCTGTTCTGTAAGATCACAAACAGTCACTCAGCCACGGAGCAGGAGGGGAAGGCCGAGTCGGCCGGGAGGAAAGGGGACAGTGTGAGTCATAGGATGCGGAAAGGCGCTGACAGAGATGGCCGCCTCGCTTCGCGTTCCTAGGAAACTATGCAGTATTTAGTTTTTTTAATGTGTTATTTCTTACATTGTTACCCCAGGTAATCTTAAGTTTTATTACATACAGTCGGGAGGAACTATTGGATATAAGAGCAACGTCAACTCACCAACATTACGACCAGGAATACGACTTTCCCGAAGCGGATCCTCTGTTTGGACCACCACCCAGGACAATGGATCGGATCCCAGCCGGCGACCCAAAACAACGACGCCGTAGAAGGGGCAGTCTTCTGGTCAGGCTCCGTAGATGGGCACATCGCGCACCGCTCTCGAGCATACTACTCGCCAATGTCCAATCAACAAGGTAGACGAAATCCGTGCAAGGGTAGCCTTCCAGAGAGACATCAGACACTAACGTTCTTTGTTTCACAGAAACATGGCTCACTCGAGACACGCTATCGGAGTCGGTACAGCCAGCTGGTTTCTTCACGCATCGCGCCGACAGAAACAAGCATCTTTCTGGTAAGAAGAAGGACGGGGGTGTATGCCTTATGATTAACGAGACGTGGTGTGATCATAACAACATATAGGAATTCAAGTCCTTCTGTTCACCCGACTTAGAATTCCTCACAATCAAATGCCGACCGCATTATCTACCTAGAGAATTCTCTTCGATTATAATCACAGCCGCATATATCCCCCCCAAGCAGACACATCGATGGCCCTGAACGAATTTAATTTGACTCTATGTAAACTGGAAACCACATATCCTGAGGCTGCATTTATTGTAGCTGGGGATTTTAACAAGGCTAATCTGAAAACAAGGCTCCCTAAATTCTATCAGCATATCGATTGCGCAACCAGGGCTGGCAAAACCCTAGATCATTGCTATTCTAACTTCCGCGATGCATATAAGGCCCTCCCCCGCCCTCCTTTTGGAAAAGCTGACCACGACTCCATTTTGTTGCTTCCAGCCTATAGACAGAAACTAAAACAGGAAGCTCCCGCGCTCAGGTCTGTTCAACGCTGGTCCGACCAATCGGATTCCACGCTTCAAGATTGCTTCGATCATGTGGACTGGGATATGTTCCGTATTGTGGGGCGAACAACAACATTGACGAATACGTTGAGTCGGTGAGCGAGTTTATTAGCAAGTGCATCAGCGATGTCGTACCCACAGCGTCTATTAAAACATTCCCAAACCAGAAACCATGGATTGATGGCAGCATTCGCGCAAAATTGAAAGCGCGAACCACTGCTTTTAATCAGGGCAAGGTGACCGGAAACATGACCGAAGACAAACAGTGTAGCTATTCCCTCTGCAAGGCAATCAAACAAGCTAAGCGTCAGTATTCAATTCAACGGCTCAGACACGAGAGGTATGTGGCAGGGTCTACAGTCAATCACGGACTATAAAACAAAATCCTGCCCCGTCACGGACCAGGATGTCCTGCTCCCAAACAAACTAAACAACTTCTTTGCTCGCTTTGAGGACAATACAGTGCCACTGACATGGCCCGCTACCATAACCTCCGGGCTCTCCTTCACTGCAGCCGACGTGAGCAAAACATTTAAACCTCGTCAACCCTCGCAAGGCTGCAGGCCCAGACGGCATCCCCAGCCGCGTCCTCAGAGCATGCGCAGACCAGCTGGCTGGTGTGTTTACGGACATATTCAATCAATCCTTATCCCAGTCTGCTGACCCCACATGCTTCAAGAGGGCCACCATTGTTCCTGTTCCCAAGAAAGCTGAGGTAACTGAGCTAAATGACTACCGCCCCGTAGCACTCACTTCCATCCTCATGAAGTGCTTTGAGAGACTAGTCAAGGATCATATCACCTCCACCTTACCTGTCACCCTAGACCCACTCCAATTTGCTTACTGCCCCAATAGGTCCACAGACAACGCAATCGCAATCACACTGCACACTGCCCTAACCCATCTGGACAAGAGGAATACCTATGTGAGAATGCTGTTCATCGACTACAGCTGAGCATTTAAAACATTAGTACCCTCCAAACTCGTCATCAATCTCGAGACCCTGGGTGCAACTGGGTCCTGGACTTCCTGACGGGCCGCCCCCAGGTGGTGAGGGTAGGTAACAACATCTCCACCCCGCTGATCCTCAACACTGGGGTCCCACAAGGGTGCGTTCTCAGCCCTCTCTTGTACTCCCCGTTTACCCACGACTGCGTGGCCATGCATGCCTCCAACTCAATCATCAAGTTTGCAGACGACACTACAGTGGTAGGCTTGATTACCAGCAACGACGAGACGGCCTACCCTCGGAGTGTGGTGTCAGGAAAATAACCTCACACTCAACGTCAACAAAACAAAGGAGATGATCGCGGACTTCAGGAAACAGCAGAGGAAGCACGCCCCTATCCACATCGACGCGACAGTAGTGGAGAGGGTAGAAAGTTAAGTTCCTCGGTGTACACATCACGGACAAACTGAAATGGTCCAACCACACAGACAGCGTGGTGAACTTGTCAACAAAGGTGAAATAAAAATAAATATAAAACTCTATACCATCTACTGCATATTGCCATCTTGATGTAATGTATCACTAGCCACTTTAAACAATGCCACTTTATATAATGTTTACATACCCTACATTACTCATCTCATATGTATATACTGTACTCTATACCATCTACTGCATCTTGCCATCCTGATGTAATGTATCACTAGCCACTTTAAACAATGCCACTTTTATATGTATCCATATCCATTACTCATCTCATATGTATATACTGTACTCTATAACATCCACTGCTTCTTGCCTATGCCATTCTATACCATCACTCATTCATATATTTTTGTATGTACATATTCTTATTCATTCCTTTACACTTGTGGGTATAAGGTAATTGTTGTGAAATTGTTAGGTTATATTACTCATTGGATATTACTACATTGTCAGAACTAGAAGCACAAGCATTTCGCTACACTCGCATTAACATCTGCTAACCATGTGTATGTGACAAATAAAATTTGATTTGATTTGTAGGGTCGAAGAGGCAGAATAAGGAGACAGGATGGAGAAGGATTTAGCAGAAGGGAGAGCTGTTAGGATAGAAGACGAGAAAGTAGTGGGAGAGAGTGAAGATTGCGACGGCACATGACCATCTGGGTAGGGGCTGAGTGGTTAGGGTTGGAGGAGAGATGGAGACCTGGAAGGGGTAGGGGCTGAGTGGGTAGGGTTGGAGGAGAGGGAGACCTGGGGGGGGGGGGGCTGAGTGGTTAGGGTTGGAGGAGAGGGAGACCTGGAGGGGGTGGGGGCTGAGTGGTTAGGGTTGGAGGAGAGGGAGACCTGGAGGGGGTAGAGGCTGAGTGGTCAGGGTTGGAGGAGAGGGAGACCTGGAGGGGGTAGGAGCTGAGTGGGTAGGGTTGGAGGAGAGGGAGACCTGGAGGGGGTAGGAGCTGAGTGGTTAGGGTTGGAGGAGAGGGAGACCTGGAGGGGTAGGGGCTGAGTGGTTAGGGTTGGAGGAGAGGGAGACCTGGAGGGGTAGGGGCTGAGTGGTTAGGGTTGGAGGAGAGGGAGACCTGGAGGGGTAGGGGCTGAGTGGTTAGGGTTGGAGGAGAGGGAGACCTGGAGGGAGGGGGGAGGGGTTGCAGTGAGATTAGTAGGAGAACAGAGAACTGGAGGGGGGTTACAGTGAGATTAGTAGGAGAACAGAGACCTGGAGGGGGGTTACAGTGAGATTAGTAGGAGAACAGAGACCTGGAGGGGGGTTACAGTGAGATTAGTAGGAGAACAGAGACCTGGAGGGGGGTTACAGTGAGATTAGTAGGAGAACAGAGACCTGGAGGGGGGTTACAGTGAGATTAGTAGGAGAACAGAGACCTGGAGGGGTGTTGCAGTGAGATTAGTAGGAGAACAAAGACCTGGAGGGGGGTTACAGTGAGATTAGTAGGAGAACAGAGACCTGGAGGGGGGTTGCAGTGAGATTAGTAGGAGAACAGAGACCTGGAGGGGGGTTACAGTGAGATTAGTAGGAGAACAGAGACCTGGAGGGGGGTTACAGTGAGATTAGTAGGAGAACAGAGACCTGGAGGGGGGTTACAGTGAGATTAGTAGGAGAACAGAGACCTGGAGGGGGGTTACAGTGAGATTAGTAGGAGAACAGAGACCTGGAGGGGGGTTACAGTGAGATTAGTAGGAGAACAGACCTGGAGGGGGTTACAGTGAGATTAGTAGGAGAACAGAGACCTGGAGGGGGGTTACAGTGAGATTAGTAGGAGAACAAAGACCTGGAGGGGGGTTACAGTGAAATTAGTAGGCGAAAAGCCTCTATTAAAGATGAGGCCAAGCGTATTGCCTGCCATGTGAGTTAGAAGGGATTGGGAAAGGGTGAGGTCAAAAAGAGTTAAGGATGGAAAAGTGA
The DNA here is from genome assembly GCF_965601325.2 of Salmo salar. Lineage (NCBI taxonomy): Eukaryota > Metazoa > Chordata > Actinopteri > Salmoniformes > Salmonidae > Salmo > Salmo salar. The sequence continues at coordinate 10,706,437 of NC_138305.1, forward strand.
GGGTTGGAAAGAAATGAATCGAAGGCAGATGTCGGAAGGTTGAAGTCTCCAAGTACGAAGAGCGGTGAGCCATTATCAGGAAATTATCTTATCAAGGTATCGAGCTCATTGAGGAACTCTCGAAGGGCACCTGTTGGGCGATAGATGACAACAATGTTAAGCTTGAGTGGACAAGTGACAGTGACAGAATTCAAAATGAGGAGATGGGCAGGTGAGAGAGGGAGAAAAGAGAACATCTCCAGTTAGGAGAAGGTAGTAGCCCTGTGCCATCGCCGTGACGACCAGATGCTCTTGGCCTATGAGAGAAAACATAGTCAGATGAAGAAAGAGCAGCAGTTCTCTCTGGGGTGATCCATGTCTCCGTTATGGCCAAAGCATCTAAGGAACTGAAGGGCAGCATAGGCTGAGATGAACTCGACGTTCTTAACCGTAGATCAGCAGTTCCAAATGCTGCCAGAGACCGCATGGGTTGTGCGAGCAGGGTACACTAAACTAGAAGGGTTGCAGCCAATGTGGTGGGGAGTGTCTGTAAGCCTACAGGGAGAGGTGCGAACAGGTATAGAAAACACGTACATAGTTGACAAAGCTACAAAATAGCAAAATGAGATAATCGGTAAATAACTAGGTAAGATACTGAAGTGACAGAGTGGAGCCTTCCTCTTTTTCCTTCCTCCAACAACTCGGCAGAACCATCTTTGTTTTGGCGACGGTCTTAGCTTTGAGACAAAACTGCCACTGACATGATCACTGCTTACAGCTGCCGCTGAGAAACCAGGGGAGATTGAAGAACTAACACTGGTTGCTAATTGCCTAGCAGAGGTGGAGAGCACCTGTACTAATTGCTGATTGCCTATGAGAGTGAAACCACTCCCCCCTCCAACACGGCCACTGATTATCATAATAAGTCACAAATTGCCCTAACCCTTTGATCCTGGTTGATGTGTACACAACTATCTGCAAGTTATGAGCAGTCAGCAGTTTATACACCAAGTAGACTACAGGGAAGGCAGGAAGCAGTTCACACACCAAGTAGACTACTGGGAAGACAGGAAGCAGTTCACACACCAGGTAGACGACTGGGAAGACAGGAAGCAGTTCACACACCAAGTAGACTACAGGGAAGACAGAAAGCAGTTCACACACCAAGTAGTCTACGGGGAAGACAGGAAGCAGTTCACACACCAAGTAGACTACAGGGAAGACAGGAAGCAGTTCACACACCAAGTAGACTACAGGGAAGACAGGAAGCAGTTCACACACCAAGTAGTCTACTGGTAAGACAGGAAGCAGTTCACACACCAAGTAGTCTACTGGGAAGACAGGAAGCAGTTCACACACCAGGTAGACGACTGGGAAGACAGGAAGCAGTTCATACACCAAGTAGGCTACAGGGAAGACAGGAAGCAGTTCACACACCAAGTAGACTACTGGGAAGACAGAAAGCAGTTCACACACCAAGTAGTCTACTGGGAAGACAGGAAGCAGTTCACACACCAAGTAGGCTACAGGGAAGACAGGAAGCAGTTCACACACCAAGTAGACTACTGGGAAGACAGGAAGCAGTTCACACAACAAGTAGACTCTGGGAAGATAGGAAGCAGTTCACACACCAAGTAGGCTGCTGGGAAGACAGGAAGCAGTTCACACACCAAGTAGACTACTGGGAAGACAGGAAGCAGTTAAAGTAATTGTTTCTGACACATACAGTCCACATTAAAAGTTCCCAAAAGCCAAACTGCAAAAAGCACTCAAGGAGATCCAGGGATATGGCGCAATTAAAAAAAAAATGTTTTTTCCTTTAGATCTAACAAAAAGTATTCTTCGATCAATTTAAAGCATAGATTACTTATAATGACTATACCTCTCCCACATATAGCTAGGACTCCTCCTACAGAAGGCCCAACATCCTCCATTTATCCTACACCTGCACAATTGCCACAGTGCAATGAATGGGCAAGAGGGTGACCATATCCTAAGATATATTAAAGAGCAACTGCCCCTAAAAACCAACTAATCCCTTTGAAAACTGCCTATATATGTTCCCAACTACTGTACAAAAGACTATTCCTTTTTTTCTCAAAGTAAGCTATTCAAGAATTGAGTACATTTTTATTTCCAATTTACTGGTTAAAACAATTTATGATATAATGATATCGGATAATTATCCCGTATCATGCTTAATTACACCAATAGAAAATTGTCACGACTTCCGCCGAAGTCGGTCCCTCTCTTTGTTCGGGTGGTGTTCGGCGGTCGACGTCACCGACCTTCTAGCCATCATTGATCCATTTTTCATTTTTCCATTGGTTTTGTCTTGTCTTCCTACACACCTGGTTCCAATCCCATTCATTACATGTTGTGTATTTAACCCTCTGTGTCCCCTCATGTCCTTGTCAGAGATTGTTTTGTTTGTATGTGATTTGCTACTTAGTGTTGGTGTGTTATTTGTTTGTTATTTTGTACATTTTGGTTGTTTTGAAGTTTTGTCAGCATTTATTAAACAACTCTGTTTATACCAAGTTCGTTCTCCTGCGCCTGACTTCCCTGCCACCAACACACACCCCTTACAAAAATACACTTAGCGACAGAATTTGGAAAATGAACAGAACGCATCTTCTGGACACAAAATGTATTAAATAAGTAAACGTAAAATAGAAACCTTTACCATTACAAATGTAGACATGCAAGACAGAGAAAAGGTGACCCCCCCGATAGCATTTGGGATTCCTTTAATTAAGGCGTACATTAGGGAAATAATAATCTTATACTCGCGGAAGTAAAATCTGGTTTAGAAATTAAAGAAAAAATAAATCACTTAGAAAAAAACAGAAAATACGTTTTTTTTTTTTTACTTAAGCAGGAATATGATTCTTTTACTTTTGAAGAGAGCCAACATCTACAGGTTAAACTCAAATAAAGCATACTACTTAATGACAAATAAGCTGGTAAATATCTTGCAGCTCTCACAAAACGAATACATGCTAAACCAGTTATACTTTTATTAAAATATAAAAATACAAATGCGGTAATTAGAAACAATGCAATTAATGCACATTTTAAAAAGCTTCTATGTATATAAATCCCAATTAAACAGTTGGATGGATCCTACAGCCTTCTTAGACTCAACAACCCTGAAGCAATTATCAGCAATTAAAAAGAATCCCTAAAAACAGGTCACCCAATAATAAATATTAAAACATTCGCACGGAGATAAGCACCAGGAATGGATGGCTTTCCCATAGAATTCATTTCAACATTTTGGAACAAGTAGCACCCCTATTTACACAAACGACACACACATCACTCAATTCAGTACTTCCTAGTTCCATGTATCAAAACAGTTATTTCAGTCCCCTGCTGATTATAGACCCATAAGTTTAATAAATTGTGACAATAAAATAATAATTAAGCTTAAAAGCAATAGAATGGCGAAAGTCTTACCAGACTTGATACATATCAATCAAACAGGGTTTATTAAAAATAGACACTTACAAACAAATACATGTTTAAGTTTAATACAATATGCAAAAAAAAAACAAGATCTAGATTTATAATTAATGGCTGTTGATGCCGAAAAGGCTTTCGACCATCTTGAATGGCCTTTTTTATTCAAAGCTTTGGAAGTGTTCAACTTTCCAGCTGAAACAATAAATGTAATAAAAAATATAATCTAAATGTTCTGAAGCAAAACATATACACAAATGTTAGCTGATGAAATCACTTTAGAAAGGGGCACAAGACAGGGATGTCCTCTCTTCCTTCTCCTGTTTTCACTGGCAATTGAATGTATGGAGCCAGCACATGGCGACTTGCAAGATGATGTGATGAAGTCCAGAGTGACAGACAGGCTTGATGCTGACAGTAGCATGTATTCATGGAGGCCAAGGGAAGCCAGGCTTCCCAAAATATTTAGTCAATAATACAATTTAAATAAAAAAGTATCTTTCGTCTCTCTCTGTGTTTTCCAAATTTTCCGTCAATTCGCAAGTGACTGAATCTCACCGGAGAAATCATCCGAGCGAGGGAAACAGCGCCCCTCTGTCTCTGTATGTGTAGCTCATGTATCTGATGCTGTCTGGTCAAAAAGAGTATGACATGTTGCCGCCGTAGCATTTGATTGATTGATGCCAGCAAGCATTTGACCTCTCTTGATAAAACAATTATACAATAATTAGCCAATCAGTGTTGAGCTGAACTCAACTGTGGGTTGTCATAGTGCAGCAAAACACCCCCAAGGGAGGCCAGTTTGGATTTGGCTTCAGACCAATCCTATCGTAATTTTTTTTTTTAAACGTGTCTGTTTCTGGTCTGCTTGTGTTGATGTCCTGCAGTAGCTAGCTTGCTAAATTGGCCGTTTCCTAAGCCAAGGATAGAGATTGGGATTTGGACTTGTGGTTTTGACTTACTGTAATTCTCTGTACAGGTCAATGATTATGACGTAGATTCTGATCTAACCATGAATGAATATGTTGTGCCACTGGCCTGAGACGATTGAAATTCAATGTGTAGCTTAGATGTAGCCTAGTAGGCTAACGTTAACTAGCTAGCTAACTTAGCTGGTTCATTGTTGCCCATGCCAGGAAGTTAGGCTAGCAAGCGTTTTAACTAGGTAGCCGATGAAAATAAAACTAAACATGTACTGTATAACAGAGACATAGATCATTTTTAACAACATGAAAGAGAGGAGGATGGCATTGGTGTTCAACTAGTCTACAACAGGTTTTCCCAAAGTCTGGGAGGAGTTTGGAATGAGATGTTCGACGAGCACGTCTCCACATACTTTTGATCATGTATTGTATATCCAACACTTCCAAACCGTAATAATTATGAAAAACCCTTTCGCTGGCATAATTAATTACGAAAACAGGTAGACTATTTCTGTGACATTTACACAGAACGTGCTGACATCACCTTCCCTATAACCTCTGCATTTGTCCGGCAACCGTCTGTTTACTATTCGCAATGGAGGCTACCAGGAAGTGTAAACGTATGTGTTTGTATTTGCTATAGCAAACTACTTTTGGCTGTAAACTTTGGCTGTTAACAAAATAATAAATGTTTGGACTAAATCTGCAACTTTGTCTGTTCTGTAACTGTGGTTAACCAATAATGCGAGTAAGATGTAACAATGTCGACAAATTATGAGGAACGGAGTCAGTCTGGTTCATATAGCCCAAACTGTTACACCGAGCAAACAGAATGGAGCTGGTTAACCTGAGAGATGGAAAACACCAGACATTTAGTAACAACAGGTCAGCATACAAACGGTTAAGTCGAGGTTAAGGAATGGACTGAAATAATGCATGACGTGTGTGTGTGTGTGTGTGTGTGTGTGTGTGTGTGTGTGTGTGTGTGTGTGTGTGCGTGTGTAGGTGGGGGTTTTAAAGGGAACTCGTCACAGCGCAATGTCGGTGCAGAGCCGCTTCGTCACAAAACTACTGACCTATTCAAAGGTCATGTTGTGTTTGATTGTTGTGTTGCTGTGATCAGGGCACCCTTGTGAATGAAAAGAGCCCCCCCCCCCCCCTGAATAAATAAAGAATAAATTAACAAATAAAATCTTCTTCCTGCATCTCACCATACCGCCTGCAGTTATTGAACTCAACCTGCAGGAGGTTTGTTTGTTGTGACTGAGTGGAGGGAAAAAGCTGCGGGGTTCTGAGAGATAGGTGTGTCTTGGTGGTGGCAAGGACACACCTAAATCAAACGACACCCCCAAGCCAACTCACGTTTGGCTTCTGTCATGGCCTCTGGCATTTGTTGAGGAGCCAGAAAATGAGGCCATATCAGCGGTTGCAGTTCTCATTTAAGGCGCATAATAACCACAATTATATATATATATATCATCAGGTAGGTAAATATCATAAGGTAATTACACAATATTTCATTTCATATTTAATATATACATGGTGCTCTGCATATTTTGTGTTCTCTACAATGTGACTAAGCAGCTCCTAATCATAGCCCTGTTTCAACTTGTCATTATGTCTATCTACGCTTTCCTACATTTCATTCATGCAATGTAGTTTTACTGAGTTGAGTTTACTTACCGGAATGAATTCTCACAGTGGTATGCCTACCATGCCAGTCTCGCTAACAACAGTTGGGTTTCCAGGCAGAGAACATGTTGGTGTTCAACATTACGGTACACACATCACTTACCCTCACCATTAAAACATCTTAACTATCTACCCATCTCTCCTCAGGGAGCGTAGGCCATCGACAACTCTTTAAAGTTTACAATACTTACTGACTTGAGTTCTCACCATGCCAGTTTGGCTAACGATGTTCGTTTTAAACTATAACCTTTTTTTTTTGGTGTTCAACATTACAGTATAAACCACTTCCCCTAAGTGCTATGAGCGTTATACTTATTGACTTACTTCGGGGCCCCATCCTCAGGGCCATTGTGTGACTGAGTAAAGTTCATATGCTATCCGGATGCTGCTATGGGAGACCTGAGACCAATGTGACTGTAACTGTTTGTAAAGCGGCCCTGTTTAACGAGTGACCTCGGGAGCTGTAGTGTTGAACAGGTAACTGTTTGTTGACATTTCCCAGGCTGCTTCTCTGTTATGTTCCCATCTGTGTACTCTGTCTCCCAAATGGCTTCCTATTCCCTATTAAGTGCACTACATTTGACCAGGCCCCATATGGTTCTACTAAAGTTAACATATGGAATTGTTTTAAGACGGTCATACCAAGGGTCATTTCCAGTGCTTTCAGAACATATTAATATGCCCTTGACATATTCTACATTTTGTTGTGTTTACAGACTGAATTCAAAATTGATTATTTATTTTCTCTCACTCGTCTAAACACCATACCTAAAATGACAAAGTGAAAACGTGTTTTTAGAAAGTTTAGCAAATTTGATTGAAAATAAAAATATAAAAATATCTAATTTACATAAGTATTCACATCACTGAGTCAATACTTTTGTAGAAGCCCCTTTGGCAACGATTACAGCTGTGAGGCTTTCTGGGTAAGATTCTAAGAGCTTACCACATCAGGATTGTATAATATTGTCCCATTATTATTTTCAAAATTCTTCAAGCTCTGTCAAATTGCTTGTTGATCATTGCTAGACAACCATTTTCAGGTCTTATCCTATATTTTTAGGTAGATTTAATTCAAAACTGTAACTTGGCCACAGTTTTAGGTTATTGTTCTTCTGAAAGGTGAATTCATCTCCCAGTGTCTGGTGGAGAGCAGACTGAACCAGGTTTTCCTCTAGGATTTTGTCTGTGATTAGCTCCATAGAGTACCACAGTATGAGTCATAATACCCATAAAACCTAGTGGTCAAACAGGCAAATAAATGGTTCCAGTCGTTTTTCCACCATTCATTTTTCCCACAGGGGATTTTTGAAATCCTTAAAATACGGGCTCTGTTTCATGTAGGGCTTACCCTGGCATGACATTTTGATAACAGTGTAAATCTCTCTTGGACAAGGTGACTTGTATCCATATATTCACCTGTATTTACTAATTAGCTGCTAATGTGGCTATCATAAAGAACTACAAAGGCCATGATGATCTGGATGAGACTGTCGAATCAAGGCAAAGGTAAGAATCTCTGGATTAACTATCTATCTTGTGTAAGTTTTAAATGTCAGCTAGAGATTGAGTGCGGGAGCTTGCTGGGATTTGTAGTTTTTACGTGATGTCTACTTTGATGCTAATTAGCATTTTTGAATCTGAGATTGATAAAAGTCAATTTGGCAGAGAGAGATTTACACGGTTATCAAAACGTCACACCAGGGTAAGCCTACACACAACACAACCCCTATTTTAAGTGTTTCTAAAATCCCCTATGGAAAAAAATGAATGGCGGAAAAATATCCCTGCTTGACCACTAGGATTTATGGGTATCTTGACACCTATTGCACTCAATAGGAAAAGATGAGTGCCACAGGGTTGATGTCTAAGTGAATATATTGAATTCAATGAGGGAAGATTAACAGAGAAATGGTTAGGGTTGAACTCGGGATGTGGACATGAAGCTTAGGGTTAGGGTTCGGTTTAAGAAGGTTTCTGTTTTATACTGGTATCAAACCTTGGGTTGCACCCGGCCAATTGCAACTTTCTGCCCTGTTTCTATTTTGTACATCCGATCGGTCTGGAGAGGATGGGAGAACATGAAAGGCAGCGAGCTCCGAGGGGGTTACCCACAACAGTTCAATAACAGGAGAAAGATAATTATTGATAAAGGGCTGACGGTAAAAAGGCAAACTGCATCAAATAAATAAATAAATAAATAAATAAATAAGTACATAATTGGACATCCCCCACCCCCCTAAGGGACAAAGGGATTAAGTGTTGCAAAGATAAGTGCTATGTTAAAGTGCTTTGATATAAGAAAATTCAATATAAAATATTTAAAAAAAAAGACAAAACCAGATTGAGCAAATAAATACAGCTAACATGTAACCTCTGATCACGTGCAACTACGGCAACAATTGTTATTGGCTGAAGCTTAAACTTAAACATAAAAAAAACAAACATTTCTAATGTTCACTAGTATGGCCCCACAAGGTTTTCTTGTAAATAAACGTGATGACCTCAACGATTTCCTCGCGGGCATCGACTCTTCCCTCTTCCCTCCAGGCTGCTTGGACTCCTGACCAATACAAAGTGTTTCTGAGAGATTGAATAAGAGGCTTTTAGCCCGCTGTGACCAACACATACTGGGTGGGTTGGTATTGCACACGGACCAAACGCATTTGTTAAGATTAACAGCTGAAAAGCTGAAAGCTTTTTCCTCTGACAGCGAATTATATAATTCTGGTAATTGAAGTAATGTTCATTGGAAATCCAAAAATCATCTTGACATGTCAGGAGCTCTTTGTTGCCGTGATGGTTACTTTCATCACAGTTCAAGGAGTTTCCTGCCTCTGCCTGCGTGTCTATTCATTCCGTGCCTCAGGAGTATTTAAGACATTTTAAGTGACGGAAATCATTTTCTACAAAGACTTTCTTTTATAGTTTCAACCATCAGTGTCCTGCTGTCTTATGTGACTTGACAAAAGTGGGCACTTTATTTCAATTCCACTGTTAATAAGAACCAGTTCTTTCTGTTACAAAACAGGTAGTCTGCAGTACATACGAGATGGATCCGATAGATGCCAGGTATTTTCCGGTCCCGTGCTTTACAATAAGACACCCTAATACAGCCGTGCTTTACAATAAGACACCCTAATACAGCCGTGCTTTACAATAAGACACCCTAATACAGCCGCGCTTTACAATAAGACACCCTAATACAGCCGTGCTTTACAATAAGACACCCTAATACAGCCGTGCTTTACAATAAGACACCCTAATACAGCCGTGCTTTACAATAAGACACCCTAATACAGCCGTGCTTTACAATAAGACAGCCTAATACAGCCGTGCTTTACAATAATAATACAGCCACGCTTTACAATAAGACACCCTAAAACAGCCGTGCTTTACAATAAGACAGCCTAATACAGCCGTGCTTTACAATAAGACAGCCTAATACAGCCACGCTTTACAATGAGACAGCCTAATACAGCCACGCTTTACAATAAGACAGCCTAATACAGCCACGCTTTACAGTAAGACACCCTAATACAGCCGTGCTTTACAATAAGACACCCTAATATAGCCGTGCTTTACAATAAGACAGCCTAATACAGCCGTGCTTTACAATAAGACTCCCTAATACAGCCGTGCTTTACAATAAGACAGCCTAATACAGCCACACTTTACAATAAGACACCCTAATACAGCCACGCTTTACAATAAGACACCCTAATACAGCCGTGCTTTACAATAAGACACCCAAATGCAGCCGTGCTTTACAATAAGACACCCTAATACAGCCGTGCTTTACAATAAGACACCCTAATACTGCCGTGCTTTACAATAAGACACCCTAATACATCCGTGCTTTACAATAAGACAGCCTAATACAGCCACGCTTTACAATACGACACCCTAATACAGCCACGCTTTACAATAAGACACCCTAATACAGCCACACTTTACAATAAGACACCCTAATACAGCCACGCTTTACAATAAGACACCCTAATACAGCCACACTTTACAATAAGACACCCTAATACAGCCGTGCTTTACAATAAGACAGCCTAATACAGCCGTGCTTTACAATAAGACAGCCCAATACAGTCGTGCTTTACAATAAGACACCCTAATACAGCCACGCTTTACAATAAGACAGCCTAATACAGCCGTGCTTTACAATAAGACACCCAAATACAGCCATGCTTTACAATAAGACACCCTAATACAGCCATGCTTTACAATAAGACACCCTAATACAGCCATGCTTTACAATAAGACACCCTAATACAGCCATGCTTTCCACAAGCTGATATACATCATTCACCACAGAGGAATCTCTGACCACTCCAAAACGTATGGTTTTGATTCCTCTCTTCATTCCAAGCCTGCCAGGCATTACAAGGTGAGGAGGTTGACTATGAGCTAGCTGGCCTCGAGACCGCTCATTTTTTATATACAAGGATGATTTGGACCTAGGGATGCGTGTTGATTTAACCTCATCTGATACTAAAATGATCAATATTTTATTTGGAAAACCTACGAGTGCCAACTTCTCTAGATTACGTTTCTATTCCCCGTTTAATGAAGGAGCTCCATTTGGACAGATGATGGACTAGTAGCTAGGAGGTTGTGAAGGGGGGGAAGAAAAAAAAACATGTGGTACGTTAAACAAACACCAGCTTGGACCAGATCTCCAGTTAGAGTTAGAGCAGCCTGATATTAAAAGAACACGTTGAAAAGGCTTCCGGGAGACGAAAATACTAACTCTTCGACACGGACACAAAAGGATGACATTAGATGGAAGAACAGCTCAATTGCGACAGAGCAATAAAAGCCATCCGCTGTTTGGTTTGACAGCTGAAAAAAAAGAACATCTCATTACTTGTGGTGATTCATCACTGTGAAATGTCTCCCTGACAAGTTTAAAGTGGTTCCTGACAGAGAGGTGGCAAAGCATATTGCCCATTATTCAATGATGCTTTGCATTTATATTTTAACAGATGCTTTTATCCAGAGCAACTTACATTTTGGTACTTTTTTCCCCCCATACTGGTCCCTCCCCATGAGAAAACAAACCCACAACCCTTGGCATTGCACATGCCATCCTCTACCAGCTGAGCCAAACGACAAGCATCTCAAGTACTTGAGATTCATGAATCCAGGAAATTAGAGGTTTTCTTCATATCCCTGAGGTCTTACTGACAACGCACCCATCAGATCATCTGAGTTCGACCAGTCATACAACATGGTCTCCTATGTTTCTATGGTGCTGAAGCCAAACTCAGGTATCCATACGCTGCATATAAATATATGTTTTAGCAACCAGTGCCCTTTACCGGCTGGCCGCACCTCACGCAGGTTTACACTGCCACTTTAAAAGTCAGAAAATTAGGAGTTGGCAAAATAAAAATGCAGAATGATTGAGCCAAGTTGACCTTGGGATATTAAATATGTTATTTTGTGGTGTTGGGTGCACCTGTGTACCGTGTTTGTACTCACAGCTTTGCTTAGATTGGGACCAGTGAGATTATGAATGTTTTCAAGTTGTGGCATGATCCCTGCAACACAGCTAAATTCTGTTTATAAACGCCAGACAGTGATGGCTCTAATCGGTTACTGAGGTTCAAAGTCTACCTCTGGTTTAATTATTACAATTATTGAATATCTTAAAATGTGCTTTGTTGTTTGAATGAAAATCCAAGACGGAGTTGAACATTAACATTACATTTTCTAAGTGGTTCAACAACATTTTTTTAGGAAGGCGATTAGATAGGGGGGTCAATACTTGCGAACGTTAGAAACAGTTTAAATTTAAACAGTTGCTCTGGCTGAAAATGTGAATCAGCCAATAAAAATAGTTGATTTACCTTACTTGCACGTGATAGAACGCTGAATACATGTCACGCCCTGACCTTAGAGATCCCTTTATGTCTCTATTTTGGTTGATCAGGGCGTGAGTTGGGGTGGGCATTCTATGTCCTTTTTTCGATGTTTGGTATTTCTTTGTTTCGGCCAGGTATGGCTCTCAATCAGGGACAGCTGTATATCGTTGTTGCTGATTGGGAGCCATACTTAGACAGCCTGTTTTCCTTTGGGTTTTGTGGGTGGTTATTTTCTGTTTAGTCATTTTGTTACCTGACAGAACTGTTTGGCTGTTGTCGTTTGTTTAGTTGTAAAGTGTTCTCATTTTCCATTAAATTTCATGATGAGCACTAACCACGCTGCATCTTGGTCTACTCCATTCAACAGCCGTTACAATACACAATTATTGTCCATAGACTGTAAACTGCGTTGATGTAGGCTAAATGGAATAACCACTCAAATGACCTGTTTTGTTTTAAGACGAAATAACTGCAAACAGCCAAGATCGAGATTTAACAAAAAACAACCAAAAAAATACAAAATGTTGATTTAACATCATTACATAGTATTTTCTCGTTGAAATGACGTGCGAGCAACATTGATTCAACCAGTTTTTTTTGCCCAGTGTTCAACAAACTATTCTAATCTGTCTTTTTCCTCCACGAGATTTAAGAGGAATATCCGAGGCAGCGGAGAAGCAAAGTGATAATTCCGCAAACAAAACCATGAAGACAGACAGGCTGGAGATGTGTAGGCCTCGTTAGAAGCACATGGATATCAGCCCAAACTTCATTAGCTCAATGTTATTAGGTTTAATACTGCAGTGAATAATATCCAGTCAATTTACACACAAAATTAAAAAAAAAAAAGGTTATGAGACAAATCAGAGGTAGCCTACATAAAAAATGGTTTGCTACACGAGGTTATATTACACAGACGTGTAGGCTACACTAGAATATATAACGTTTTTTTGTTGTTGTACGCTTTTCTAGAATCGTCTGTTTTGTCACTTATGCCTTATTTGACTTGAGGACCGAAAAGTGGAGTCGTTTTTCTCTCCGAATTAAAAACTTTGCCTTGACAGAGATTTAGAACTCAAGAGTCATCGTATCTTGCGGTCTCTGGTTTTATTTACAGCCTTAGTGGAACACACACCACCAATTAGTGATAGCAGTAGGGGTAAATTACAGCTATTTGACAAGACCACGAGCATCTTTTAATTATTATTATTTTATTTTTTTTATACAACGTACGAATATTAACAAACACGTTGTATAATAATCTGTGATAGGGGTCTAAAACGTGAAAATGTTGTCTAGCGTTAGCGCTAGCAGCTAGTAGCATAGTCAAGGATGCATCAGTGCCGTATAAAAATATCTCTCTGGTGGACAGGGTTGACCTATTTTACAGAAATGCCGTTGGTTGGTGCATATAAAGTCTAAGATCTTTGATAGGCTGATGTGGGAATTTTTGGTTCCAGGAAATAATCACTGTCATGTGGTGTAGTTAGAATAGGACTAACGTGTACCAGTTTATCTGACGGTTGCAACACAGTCTCTCGTTAATTCTGTACTATATGTACAAATTAACACAGTGTTTTTTTTTTATGTACTAATGTGGGACCAGGTACAATGTAAACGTTCTATCACATGCAAGTAAATCAATGATTTGAATTGGCTGATGAGCATTTTTGAGCTGGAGGAAACCCGTTTAAATTTAAACTGTTTCTAATGTTCGCTAGAATTGACCCTAATAAAGTTAGTACAGGCTTAACCGAATGAACGACGAAGACGGAACGCAATATGACATTTTATTAAATAGTTTGGAGATTATGCCTCGTCTCCAAGGAATGCTCCTCGGATCTAGAAGCTGATGACAGGTTGGCCTTTACTGGGCATCGAAACCCTCCCTACTAGGAGAAAAGAGTTCCAATGATGTGCCTCAAGGTTATCATAGCTTTGCTGTAACATGCAAAATGAGATAACATGGGTAAGTTTTACATATAAAGAGTTATACCCAATGGGTTGAGAGAGAGAGAGAAAAGGGAAGAATGAAATTGTGTACCCATTGGTTGAATAGCAAGCGGGAGGAATGTGTATCGTTGTGCCATGCTCATAGGTTAAAAGCTAAAGAGGTGAAGTACATTCTGCACATTGCTAATAGAAAAGAGGAGAAGAAACAACACACTATGATGGCGATATGTTTGTATACAGTACATTCCCACTATGCCCGTAGATAGGAAACAGAGTGAATTAATTATGTTCTACTTACTGAATAAAATAAAAGATCAGCCTTCTTGATTAAACCTTCTTAACAACGTTTTAAATAGAGGTACATTGGCATTCTATCTCAACAGTTTCAATTACGGATGGCACCCTGAACCCCACAACCTCACACAGGGAGGAATCATCACATCAGCAGTGTGTTTCCTTTCGATCTAGTGTAACAGCCACTAAAACAGAACAGCTAATGATGTTCTTCCTTCGCTGGTATATTCTATATTCCCAAACATTTACTGGCAAAACAAACAAGAGGAGGTATCATGGGAACATTCCTGGGAGCCTCCGTCAAACGTTCAGGGAACTTTCTTTGAAATAAAACTACCCATTTTTTAAATATTTTTTTTTAGCTTGGGTTAATGGACAGTGTCTTTCTGCTGGAGGGTGCGGGAGGGAGGGAGGGATGGATGGAGGGGTGGATAGGTGCTGATAAGCCGGGTGTTGACTGTACCTCTCTCTCTCTCCCACTAGGCTAGGGCTCTGTGGAGTTGGTACCAGCATGCACCTCATAGCATTAGGGTGGAGGAGTTGGGACATGTTGAGAGATGGCGAGCAGGTACCTCCATGTCTTCCATCAGGGGTTTCCATCGGAGTGAATCAGACACAAGGCTAATGTCAACAACACTGAAACAACACAGGGTGAAATGTCAAGGGGGGGGGGGGGGACGACGACAACGTTATCGGTAACATTTCACATTGAAGTACTCTTTTAGTACCAGTTTATAAACATTCTTTTAAAGTGTCAGACAGATATGGTTTTAATACAAATGGAGTAGAATATCCTCAAGGACTATAATCTTTTATTTATATTTTTTGTTTTATTGAGTCATTTGTGTTCTTGTTGGCTGACCAGCTGTGTACATTACAGTAGTAGGGTGTAGTTAGCTACCAGCTGTGTACATTACAGTAGTACGGTGTAGTTAGCTAACAGCTGTGTACATTACAGTAGTAGGGTGTAGTTAGCTACCAGCTGTGTACATTACAGTAGTAGGGTGTAGTTAGCTACCAGCTGTGTACATTACAGTAGTAGGGTGTAGTTAGCTAACAGCTGTGTACATTACAGTAGTAGGGTGTA
This sequence comes from Salmo salar, assembly GCF_965601325.2. NCBI lineage: Eukaryota > Metazoa > Chordata > Actinopteri > Salmoniformes > Salmonidae > Salmo > Salmo salar. Next base: position 10,721,709 of record NC_138305.1, read on the forward strand.
GTTAGCTAACAGCTGTGTACATTACAGTAGTAGGGTGTAGTTAGCTACCAGCTGTGTACATTACAGTAGTAGGGTGTAGTTAGCTAACAGCTGTGTACATTACAGTAGTAGGGTGTAGTTAGCTAACAGCTGTGTACATTACAGTAGTAGGGTGTAGTAAGCTACCAGCTGTGTACATTACAGTAGTAGGGTGTAGTTAGCTAACAGCTGTGTACATTACAGTAGTAGGGTGTAGTTAGCTAACAGCTGTGTACATTACAGTAGTAGGGTGTAGTTAGCTAACAGCTGTGTACATTACAGTAGTAGGGTGTAGTTAGCTACCAGCTGTGTACATTACAGTAGTAGGGTGTAGTTAGCTAACAGCTGTGTACATTACAGTAGTAGGGTGTAGTTAGCTAACAGCTGTGTACATTACAGTAGTAGGGTGTAGTTAGCTACCAGCTGTGTACATTACAGTAGTAGGGTGTAGTTAGCTAACAGCTGTGTACATTACAGTAGTAGGGTGTAGTTAGCTAACAGCTGTGTACATTACAGTAGTAGGGTGTAGTTAGCTACCAGCTGTGTACATTACAGTAGTAGGGTGTAGTTAGCTACCAGCTGTGTACATTACAGTAGTAGGGTGTAGTTAGCTAACAGCTGTGTACATTACAGTAGTAGGGTGTAGTTAGCTAACAGCTGTGTACATTACAGTAGTAGGGTGTAGTTAGCTACCAGCTGTGTACATTACAGTAGTAGGGTGTAGTTAGCTACCAGCTGTGTACATTACAGTAGTAGGGTGTAGTTAGCTAACAGCTGTGTACATTACAGTAGTAGGGTGTAGTTAGCTAACAGCTGTGTACATTACAGTAGTAGGGTGTAGTTAGCTACCAGCTGTGTACATTACAGTAGTAGGGTGTAGTTAGCTAACAGCGGGCTGCCATGTTCCAGCGGGCTGCCATGTCCCAGCGGGCTGCCATGTCCCAGCGGGCTGCCATGTCCCAGCGAGCTGCCATGTCCCAGTGAGCTGCCATGTCCCAGTGGGCTGCCATGTTCCAGCGGGCTGCCATGTCCCAGCGGGCTGCCATGTCCCAGCGGGCTGCCATGTCCCAGTGGGCTGCCATGTCCCAGTGGGCTGCCATGTCCCAGCGGGCTGCCATGTCCCAGCGGGCTGCCATGTCCCAGCGGGCTGCCATGTCCCAGTGGGCTGCCATGTCCCAGTGGGCTGCCATGTCCCAGTGGGCTGCCATGTCCCAGTGGGCTGCCATGTCCCAGCGGGCTGCCATGTCCCAGTGAGCTGCCATGTTCCAGCGGGCTGCCATGTTCCAGCGGGCTGCCATGTCCCAGTGAGCTGCCATGTCCCAGTGGGCTGCCATGTTCCAGCGGGCTGCCATGTTCCAGCGGGCTGCCATGTCCCAGTTAGCTGCCATGTCCCAGCGAGCTGCCATGTCCCAGTGGGCTGCCATGTCCCAGTGGGCTGCCATGTCCCAGCGGGCTGCCATGTCCCAGCGGGCTGCCATGTCCCAGTGGGCTGCCATGTCCCAGTGGGCTGCCATGTCCCAGTGGGCTGCCATGTCCCAGTGGGCTGCCATGTCCCAGTGGGCTGCCATGTCCCAGTGGGCTGCCATGTAAAAGGATGTCTTAAAACTTTCTCTAATGATCAGAAGAGTGTTCAGCCGGCTGCGCTGAGCATGCCAAGTCCTGGCTCCACCATCTCCACGGCATTTATTAAACTGTCCCCCGTCATGTCTAACAAAGCCCTGGGACAATGCGGCTTCAGGCTCTCCAGCATTTTAATGTTCTTTTTTCATGGATTCCATCGATGTTGTTAAAGAAAGAGAAACATCCCCTCCTTTTATGATGCAATTAGTGCTTTCAGAGGAAGCAGTGGGAATGCTTCTGGGAAAGGAAGGTTTTGTTTACAGCATTATCAACGGGGTCAGAGCTGTAGGGGGTCCCGGGGAGAGAAGACCCCTATGTACCCTTGTAAACAGACCCAATCAACAACGCCACTACACCAAAAGTTAATCGCACCAGACAGTCGCCACGTAATGGAATGTACCAGGTCATCTGAGTGCACAACATGCATCGCAAACATAGCTCCAAGAGCCACTAACAACATGCATCTCAAACATAGCAAGTCTCATGAGTCAGCTCCACGTAGTTCCAAGAGCCACTAACAACATGCATCTCAAACATAGCAAGAGTCAGGTCCACGTCTCAACATGAGACTTGGAGGTGTCTGGAGATGTTTGTCGCTACTGAGTCTTCTGGCTATGCTTGGACAGCCATGTTGTTAGAACAATAGCGCCATGTCTTAAATCTAACAACATGCATCTCGACAATAGCTCCATGTCAAAATCAAATCCAATTGTATTTGTCACATGCTTGGTAAACAACAGGTGTAGACTAACAGTGAAACGGTTACTTACGGGACCTTCCCAACAACGCAGAAAGAAAGATAGAAAAGGTAGGTATGTATATATAGGTAGGGGTACAGTAACTAGGCAACAGGATAGATAAAAAGCAGTAGCGGTGTATGTGATGAGACATAAAGAGTTAGAGCACAAAGGGTCAATGCAAAGAAAGGGTCAGGTAGCTATTTGGTAACTATTTAACTAACTATTTAACTAACTATTTATCAGTCTCATGGGTTGGGGGGGGGGGGGGGGGGTAGAAGCTGTTCAAGGTCCTCTTGGTTCCAGACTTGGTGCATCGGTACCACTTGCCGTGCTGTAGCAGAGAGAACCGTCTATGGCTTGTGAGGCTGGAGTCTTTGACAAGTGTTTTTCTCAATCGAACAACATACATTTCAACAATTGCTCTTCTCTTCAAGTCTCCTTCTAATAACATGCATTTCAAAGTTTCATTATGTCCTTTGTCCTACAAATATACTCTACCGGTCAAAAGTTTGAGAACACCTACTCATTCAAGGGTTTTTCTTTATTTTGAGTATTTTCTACATTGTAAAATAATAGTGAAGAGATCAAAATGATGAAATAACACGTATGGAATCATGTAGTAACCAAAAAAAAGTGTTAAACAAAACAAAATATACTGCTCAAAAAAATAAAGGGAACACTTAAACAACACATCCTAGATCTGAATGAAAGAAATAATCTTATTAAATACTTTTTTCTTTACATAGTTGAATGTGCTGACAACAAAATCACACAAAAATAATCAATGGAAATCCAATTTATCAACCCATGGAGGTCTGGATTTGGAGTCACACTCAAAATTAAAGTGGAAAACCACACTACAGGCTGATCCAACTTTGATGTAATGTCCTTAAAACAAGTCAAAATGAGGCTCAGTAGTGTGTGTGGCCTCCACGTGCCTGTATGACCTCCCTACAACGCCTGGGCATGCTCCTGATGAGGTGGCGGATGGTCTCCTGAGGGATCTCCTCCCAGACCTGGACTAAAGCATCCGTCAACAACAGTCTGTGGTGCAACGTGGCGTTGGTGGATGGAGCGAGACATGATGTCCCAGATGTGCTCAATTGGATTCAGGTCTGGGGAATGGGCGGGCCAGTCCATAGCATCAATGCCTTCCTCTTGCAGGAACTGCTGACACACTCCAGCCACATGAGGTCTAGCATTGTCTTGCATTAGGAGGAACCCAGGGCCAACAGCACCAGCATATGGTCTCACAAGGGGTCTGAGGATCTCATCTCGGTACCTAATGGCAGTCAGGCGACCTCTGGCGGCCCCCCAAAGAAATGCCACCCCACACCATGACTGACCCACCGCCAAACCGGTCATGCTGGAGGATGTTGCAGGCAGCAGAACGTTCTCCACGGCATCTCCAGACTCTGTCACATCTGTCACGTGCTCAGTGTGAACCTGCTTTCATCTGTGAAGAGCACAGGGCGCCAGTGGCGAATTTGCCAATCTTGGTGTTCTCTGGCAAATGCCAAACGTCCTGCACGGTGTTGGGCTGTAAGCACAACCCCCACCTGTGGACGTCGGGCCCTCATACCACCCTCATGGAGTCTGTTTCTGACCATTTGAGCAGACACATGCACATTTGTGGCCTGCTGGAGGTCATTTTGCAGGGCTCTGGCAGTGCTTCTCCTGCTCTCCCTTGCACAAAGGCGGAGGTAGCGGTCCTGCTGCTGGGTTGTTGCCCTCCTACGGCCTCCTCCACGTCTCCTGATGTACTGGCCTGTCTCCTGGTAGCGCCTCCATGCTCTGGACACTACGCTGACAGACACAACAAACCTTCTTGTCACAGCTCGCATTGATGTGCCATCCTGGATGAGCTGCACTACCTGAGCCACTTGTGTGGGTTGTAGACTCCGTCTCATGCTACCACTAGAGTGAAAGCACCGCCAGCATTCAAAAGTGACCAAAACATCAGCCAGGAAGCATAGGAACTGAGAAGTGGTCTGTGGTCCCCACCTGCAGAACCACTCCTTTATTGGGGGTGTCTTGCTAATTGCCTATAATTTCCACCTGTTGTCTATTCCATTTGCACAACAGCATGTGCAATTTATTGTCAATCAGTGTTGCTTCCTAAGTGGACAGTTTGATTTCACAGAAGTGTGATTGACTTGGAGTTACATTGTGTTGTTTAAGTGTTCCCTTTATTTTTTTGAGCAGTGTATATTTTATATTTGAAATTCTTCAAATAGCCACCCTTTGCCATGACGACAGCTTTGCAATCTCTTGGCATTCTCTCAACCAGCATCACCTAGAATGCTTTTCCAACAGTCTTGAAGGAGTTCCCACCTATGCTGAGCACTTGTTGCCTGCATTTCCTTCACTCTGCAGTCCAACTCATCCCAAGCCATCTCAATTTGGTTACGGTCGGGGGATTGTGGAGGCCAGGTCATCTGATGCAGCACTCCATCACTCTCCTTGGTCAAATAGCCCTTACACAGCCTGAAGGTGTGTTGGGTCATTGTCCTGTTGAAAAACAAATGATAGTCCCACTAAGCGCAAACCAGATGGGATGGCGTAATGCTGCAGAATGCTATGGTAGCCATACTGGTTAAGTGTGCCTTGAATTCTAAATAAATCACAGACAATGTCACCAGTAAAGCACCATCACAACTCCTCCTCTATGCTTTACGGTGGGAACTACACATGCGGAGATCATCCGTTCACCCACACCGCATCTCACAAAGACATGGCGGTTGGAACCAAACATCTCAAATTTGCTAGTGTTTTTTGTGGCCCAAGAAAGTCTCTTCTTCTTATTGGTGTCCTTTAGTAGTGGCTTCTTTGCAGCAATTCGACCATGAAGGCCTGATTCATACAGTCTCCTCGGAAAAGTTGATGTTGAGAGGTGTCTGTTCCTCTGTGAAGCATTTATTTGGGCTGCAATTTCTGAGGCTGGTAAGTCTAATGAACGTATCCTCTGCAGCAGAGGTATCTCTGGGTCTTCCTTTCCTGTGGCGGTCCTCATGAGAGCCAGTTTCATCATAGCGCTTGATGAATTTTGCAACTGCACTTAAAGAAACGTTCAAAGTTCTGGAAATTTTCCGGATTCACTGACCTTCATGTCTTAAAGTAATGATGGACAAAACAGAGATGCTTGTTCTAGGTCCCAAGAAACAAAGAGATCTTCTGTTGAATCTGACATTTCATCTTGATGGTTGAACAGTCGTCTCAAATAAAACTGTGAAGGACCTCGGCGTTACTCTGGACCCTGATCTCTCTTTTGATGAACATATCAAGACTGTTTCAAGGACAGCTTTTTTCCGTCTACGTAACATTGCAAAAATCAGAAACTTTCTGTCCAAAAATGATGCAGAAAAATTAATTCATGCTTTTGTCACTTCAAGGTTAGACTACTGCAATGCTCTACTTTCCGGCTACCCAGATAAAGCACTAAATAAACTTCAGTTAGTGCTAAACACTGCTGCTAGAATCTTGACTAGAACCCCAAAATGTAATCGTATTGCTCCTGTGCTAGCCTCTCTACACTGGCTTCCTGTTAAGGCAAGGGCTGATTTCAAGGTTTTACTGCTAACCTACAAAGCAATACATGGGCTTGCTCCTACTTATCTTTCTGATATGGACCTGCCGTACATACCTACACGTACGCTATGGTCAAAAGATGCAGGCCTCCTAACTGTCCCTAGAATTTCTAAGTAAACAGCTGGTGGCAGGGCTTTCTCCTATAGAGCTCAATTTTTATGGAATGGTCTGCCTACCCATGTGAGAGACACAGACTCGGTCTCAACTTTTAAGTCTTTATTGAAGACTCATCTCTTCAGTAGGTCCTATGATTAAGTGTAGTCTGGCCCAGGAGTGTGAAGGTGAACGGAAAGACACTGGAGCAACGAACCGCCCTTGCTGTCTCTGCCTGGCCGGTTCCCCTCTCTCCACTGGGATTCTCTGCCTCTAACCCTATTACAGGGGCTGAGTCACTGGCTTACTGGTGCTCTTCCATGCCATCCCTAGCAGGGGTGCGTCACTTGAGTGGGTTGAGTCACTGACGTGATCTTCCTGTCTGGGTTGGCGCCCCCCCCCCCCCCCCGAGTTGGGCCGTGGCGGAGATCTTTGTGGGCTATACTCGGCCTTGTCTCACGATGGTAGTTGGTGGTTGAAGATACCCCTCCTGTCTCAGCCTCCAGTATTTATGCTGCAGTAGTTTATGTGTCGGGGGGCTACGGTCAGTCTGTTACATCTGGAGTATTTCTCCTGTCTTATCCGGTGTCCTGTGTAAATTTAGGAATGCTCTCTCTAATTCTTTCTTTCTTTCTTTCTCTCTCTCGGAGGACCTGAGCCCTAGGACCATGCCTCAGGACTACCTGGCCTGATGACTCCTTGCTGTCCCCAGTCCACTTGGCCGTGCCGCTGCTCCAGTTTCAACTGTTCTGCCTGTGGCTATGGAACCCTGACCTGTTCACCGGACGTGCTACCTGTCCCAGACCTGCTGTTTTCAACTCTTTAGAGAAAGCAGGAGCAGTAGAGATACTCTGAATGATCGGCTATGAAAAGCCAACTGACATTTACTCCTGAGGTGCTGACCTGTTGCACCCTCAACAACCACTGTGATTATTATTATTTGACCCTGCTGGTCATCTATGAACATTTGAACATCTTGGCCATGTTCTGTTATAATCTCCACCCGGCACAGCCAGAAGAGGACTGGCCACCCCTCATAGCCTGGTTCCTCTCTAGGTTTCTTCCTAGGTTCTGGCCTTTCTAGGGAGTTTTTCCTAGCCACTGTGCTTCTACACCTGCATTGCTTGCTGTTTGGGGTTTTAGGCTGGGTTTCTGTACAGCACTTTGAAACATCAGCTAATGTAAGAAGGGCTATATAAATACATTTGATTTGATTTGATGGACTGTTGTTTCTCTTTGCTTATTTGAGATGTTCTTGCCATAATATGGACTTGGTCTTTTACCAAATAGGGCTATCTTCTGTATACCACCCCTACCTTGTCACAACACAACTGATTAGCTCAAATGCATTAAGAAGGAAAGAAATTCCATAAATTCAGTTTTAACCTGTTAGGGCTAGGGGGCAGCATTGACACGGCTGGATAAAAAACATACCCGATTTAATCTGGTTACCACTCCTACTCAGTAACTAGAATATGCATATACTTATTACATATGGATAGAAAACACCCTAAATTTTCTAAAACTGTTTGAATGGTGTCTGTGAGTATAACAGAACTCAAATGGCAGGTCAAAACCTGAGAGATTCCTTTACAGGAAGTGGCCTGTCTGACCATTTGTTGAACTTCTTTTCCATCTCTATCATTTACTAAGGATCTCTGCTCTAACGTGACACTTCCCACGTCGTCCATAGGCGCTCAGAGCCCGGGAAAAAACAGAATGTCGTCATTCCAGCCCCAGGCTGAAACACATTATCGCCTTTCTCAAGTGGCCCATCAAGAGACACTAGCTTATGCGCGTGACCCCGACCGCCCCCGCCTTTGGGATTTTTTCCTCTGTTTGCCGAAAAGGAGATTCCCTGTCGGAATATTATCGCTTTTCTACGAGAAAAATGTCGTAAAAATTGATTTTAAACAGCGATTGACATGCTTCGAAGTACGGTAATGGAATACTTAGAATTTTATTGTCACGAATTGCGCCAAGCGCGTGACACTTCTTTACTATTTCGGATAGTGTCTGGAACGCACGAACAAAACGCCGCTATTCGGATATAACGATGGATTATTTTGGACCAAACCAACATTTGTTATTGAAGTAGCTGTCCTGGGTGTGTATTCTGACGAAGACAACAAAAGGTAATGAAATTTTTATAATAGTAAATATGATTATGGTGAGTGCTAAACTTGCCGGGTGTCTAAATAGCGAGCCCGTGATGCCTGGGCTATGTACTTAGAATATTGCAAAATGTGCTTTCACCAAAAAGCTATTTTAAAATCGGACATATCGAGTGCATAGAGGAGGTCTGTATCTATAATTCTTAAAATAATTGTTATGCTTTTTGTGAACGTTTATCGTGAGTAATTTAGTAAAATGTTAGCGAATTCCCCGGAAGTTTGCGGGGGGTATGCTAGTTCTGAACGTCACATGCTAATGTAAAAAGCTGGTTTTTGATATAAATATGAACTTGATTGAACAAAACATGCATGTATTGTATAACATAATGTCCTAGGGTTGTCATCTGATGAAGATCATCAAAGGTGAGTGCTGCATTTAGCTGTCTTCTGGGTTTTGGTGACATTATATGCTGGCTTGAAAAATGGGTGTCTGATTATTTCTGGCTTGGTACTCTGCTGACATAATCTAATGTTTTGCTTTCGTTGTAAAGCCTTTTTGAAATCGGACAGTGTGGTTAGATTAACGAGAGTCTTATCTTTAAATGGCTGTAAAATAGTCATATGTTTGAGAAATTGAAGTAATAGGATTTTTAAGGTTTTGAAAATCGCGCCACAGGATAGCCGTGGCTGTTACGTAGGTGGGACGAATTCGTCCCGCCTAGCCTAGAGAGGTTAAGAAGGCACACCTGTTAATTGAAATGCATTCCAGGTGACTACCTCATGAAGCTGGTTGAGAGAATGCCAAGAGTGTGCAAAGTTGTCATCAAGGGTGGCTATTTGAAGAATCTCAAATCTCAAATATATTTTGATTTGTTTAACACTTTTTTGGTTACTACATGATTCCATATGTGCTATTTCATAGTTTAGATGTCTTCACTATTATTCTACAAAGTAGAAAATAGTACAAATAAAGAAAAACCCTGGATTGTGTTAGTGTCCAAACTTTTGACTGTTACTGTATATATATACTTATGTGTGTGTGTTTATATATTTATATATGTCTTTGGAAGTTGATCAGCTGGCCTAGAAAAGGGCGGTGGCCCACGAATCGGCAGTTGCCCATCCCTGGTTTACATACAAGAATCATGAAACCTCTAACACAAAACAATAATTTGACTTGAGGGACCTAACTTGCTTACCACTTTTTCCATGTGGTTTCTTCCTTCACAGACTCCATGAAATGATGACCTCTTCCCAAATATCTGGTCAAATTATTAATTTTATGTATGGTTTCCCTCCTCCATCCCTCTCTCTGTTGAGACTGTCTCTGCTCTCTAAAGACAGACCACAGTACTACCAGTTGAGAGAGGAGAGGAGGTGATTGTGAGGACATATGTGTGTAAAAAGCTTTTAAAGAGAACAGAGGAGATTTCTATGACATCACAATGGACCGACCACGTTCAAAAGGGGAAGTACAGAAGAAGCATTTCTCCCACATCTGTTGTTGACCTAAATGGGTGAGGTAAAGCCTGGCAGTGGTGCCAGATGGGCCAGCGTCCACCCCATCTAGCTACAGAGCTAATGTGAAACGTTAAGACTAACAACTGCAATGCTACACCCATTATGACACATGCAGAACCAACAAAACTGGTGATGTGGAAAGCATCCCTGTGTTTCATAGCAGAGCGCTGTCCAACTCTCTCTGCGGACCACGCATGGTGTTGTATCATAACTAAGGAGAACCATTAGCGATCGGACGGTCTGACTGGGCTCAGTGTGGCTTTCACCACGGCACTTCAACACACCCACCCCCAACCCCCACTGCAACAACTCAACAACCGGGTTGAATTGTAAAGACAAACATTTCCCTTTACTACCCATGTTGATGTAAACATGGGATTGTTTCTAACTAATCATTTCTCGCAGGTGGAGGTCGTCAGGAGAATAAACAGAGTGCTGGAGAGTCTGGAGGCCATTTTGAAATGCAAACCTCATGCGTCTGGAACAGATCTGCACCACTGTTTAGTCATTTGGTCTCGGTCTGATGCATCCTGTATCCACCTGTAGTCTGGCTAACTAACAGGCAGCAGTTCAGCCACTCTGGAACAGGAAACTGAGCAACGGAGAGAGAGGAAGGTTTCACATGGCAACACTATCGATCGGAACAGTGGGCAGACACGGTCAGGGGGAGTTTAGGTTACGCCCAAGTATCTCAGTTTTGTTTTCGACAGTGCCTTGCACCAACCACGACATCTCAGCACTCATCAGCTCTGTAACGCGGCTCACTAGCGTCCCCCCTGTGGTTTTATGGGAACTAAGTTTACCAAACGAGGGCATGTGTTCTAGCTTAGGATGCGGCGTTGCACATGGACCAATCAGAAATGAGTACTAAACTCGGGACAGCATTCTAAGGATTTGTGTTGGCATGATCAAAAGAGCAATCAGAGATGACCGTCCACTACCACAGGAGATCTCTCTCTCTCTCTCTCTCCTTCGTAAAGGTCACACAGGTCAAACCCCTAACCTTAATCAGAGTAGAATGTGGAAATGTATTTTTTTTTTTACATGCTTTATATCCACATAGTTCAGAATCAGAGGTCAAGAGGTAAAGAAGCAGGATATGCAAAAATCAGGGATTGTATGTCACGTCCTGACTAGTAAAGGGGTCATTTTGTTATTGTAGTTGGTCAGGACGTGGCAGGGATGTGTTTGTTTTGTGTGTTTCGGAGTTTTTGGTTCATGTTTTCTATTTCTATGTGGGTTTTCTAGTTTGTCTATTTCTATGTTAGTTTTGGGAACAACCTCCAATTAGAAGCAGCTGGTTGTCGTTGCTTCTAATTGGAGGCCATATTTAAGTGGGTTTATTTTTTCTTTTGTGTTTTGTGGGTGGTTGTTTCTTTGTATAGCTGTGTAGCCTTACAGGACTGTCGTTCGTTTTTCTTGTTTTGTTTAGTGTTCACGTTTAAAAAAAATACAAAATAAAAGTATAAGTATGGACACTTACCATGCTGCGTATTGGTCCGATATTTCTTCCTCTTCATCAGAAGACGAAGATTATGACATTGTACCCATGACCTTCATGTCTCTATTCCAGTGGACTCCACTTCATTGACTACAAGCTGGGACTCTTTCTCAATAACGGACGTACATTAATTACACCGTTTCTGGTAGCACACTATTTACCCTCTGCTTCCTGCTACATTCCCTCTCATGAATCCTTCTTGAACAACCAAGCCAGTCTGCTGGTTAAGACAGCCACTTCCACAGTCTCAATATGCTCAATGAGTGCTCAACGTATTTACGACAAATGTAGCCAAGAAGACTTACTTTCAGTAATGAATACATTTTAGTTAAAAAGGGCAGTAAAAAAATAAAATTAAAAAAAATAAGGTTTTGAAGAAAACATCTTGATTTACGACCACCGTTATCACTTACGGCATCAGCGTCCACTCTGCTATTACTGGAAGAGAACTGAGAAAACTGAAGGAATCAAAGCTAGTTCTCACTCTCTACTGCTCTAGTCAGCTCACAGCGGGTCCTTATTCTTGATGTCTCGGTAACAAGTCAACAAGCAGCTGGTCCATATGGCAACAAAGTCCTGTAACGTTGGCAACGCTCGACAGGGAGAGAGCCAGTAATCCTAGATGCGTCTGAATTGGCACCCTATTCCCTACATAGTGCACTACTTTTGACCAGATCCCTACGGTATATAGTGCACTAGTTATGACCAGGACCCAATCCCTATATAGTGCAAAACTTAGGAGTGCACTAATTAGGGATTAGGGTGCCATTTGGGACGCATTACTACTATAGTTACTTCTCCCTCTAAAATAGTGATTCACTGCAGACTGCATGCTGGTCCATGAACATGGGATATTGGCTGAACTGTGTCAGAAATATTTAGAATTCTCTGCGGTGTTGACATGCTTGCCAGGAGTAACCGGCCAAGTCCAGACCCATCGTACTTTATAGACTCTGTTATGATTAAGACCTTTATCATCTGAATTGTTCCAGAAACTGTTCAACAACAACCAGGACTCCAGTTCATGTCTGTCAAACATTATATAGTATTTAATTAATATTATTATTATTATAATTTTTTTGTCCCACCAAAGCAAATTGAGAAATTGTTGTCCCTCAATAGAGGGTGCCTGAAACAGGGTCTCCGTTGTGCCAGAAGATTGCTGTGTATGCCCGCTGATCTGATGCCTAACTCTGACAGCCGTGAAAGCATGGTTTACTAGAGCATTGTGGGAAACCACCATGCATTACTATTAACGGGCCTTTATAGAAAGAGCCTTTAAAGAAAGAGCCTTTATAGAAAGAGCCTTTTTAGATAGGGCCTTTATAGAAAGAGTCTTTATAGAAAGAGCCTTTATAGAAAGAGTCTTTATAGAAAGAGCCTTTATAGAAAGAGTCTTTATAGAAAGAGCCTTTATAGAAAGAGTCTTTATAGAAAGAGCCTTTATAGAAAGAGCCTTCATAGAAAGGGCCTTTATAGAAAGAGTCTTTATAGAAAGAGCCTTTATAGAAAGAGTCTTTATAGAAAGAGCCTTTATAGAAAGAGCCTTTATAGAAAGAGCCTTTATAGAAAGAGCCTTTATAGAAAGAGCCTTTATAGAAAGAGATTTTATAGAAAGGGCTTTTATTGAAAGGGCCTTTATAGAAAGAGCCTTTATAGAAAGAGCCTTCATAGAAAGGGCCTTTATAGAAAGAGCCTTTATAGAAAGAGCCTTTATAGAAAGAGCCTTTATAGAAAGAGTCTTTATAGAAAGAGCCTTTATAGAAAGAGCCTTCATAGAAAGGGCCTTTATAGAAAGAGCCTTTATAGAAAGAGCCTTTATAGAAAGAGTCTTTATAGAAAGAGATTTTATAGAAAGAGCTTTTATTGAAAGGGCCTTTATAGAAAGAGCCTTTATAGAAAGAGCCTTTATAGAAAGAGCCTTTATAGAAAGGGCCTTTATAGAAAGAGCCTTCATAGAAAGGGACTTTATAGAAAGGGCCTTTATAGAAAGAGCCTTTATTGAAAGGGCCTTTGTAGAAAGAGCCTTTATAGAAAGAGCCTTTATAGAAAGAGCCTTTATAGAAAGAGCCTTTATAGAAAGGGCCTTTATAGAAAGAGCCGATCTACAGTTAGAAGACGTATTTTATTTGCAGTTTGACGTAGTTTATCACAAAAAATCTGATACGCTCAACTATAAATGGCCTTATTGAATTTGCCGATCTGTCATGCTCAACTATAAATGGCCTTATTGAATTTGCCGATCTGCCATGCTCAACTATAAATGGCCTTATTGAACTCTCTGATCTGTTCTATAAATAGACTATTAGACAATCTGAGTTTTTACAAGTATGCAAATTGTAGGAAAGTAAATTATATATTTTTTCTTCTTCTCTCCTTTACAGAGGAACATCTAGGACTTCCTGTTAAACGAACGAATGAATAAATCAGTACTTGAACCCGTGGACCATCGGTAAGTGCTTTAAAATCTATATGATATCGAGGCTAGACTGGTACCTGTTTCAAACACTTTCCTTTGATGACTTTATTAAAAACTATGTTGAATAATTCATCAGCGTGGATATCTAAATACCTCTAAATGAACTGCCTACGTCTGAGTGAGGACAGTTATAAACTCATTATCAAGGTATTTATTCTCCCTGGGAAAATGTCATCCTGGACTTTTTCAACTGGACAATAAGTCTGTCATCTTTTATACTGTTATATATGAAAACATTAGCGATAGCTGAGATTTAGGAGGCTCTGAGGCTTTATAAATAACATTTAAGACGATATGGCTTCACCACCTCTCTACCTTTTTCCTGGAACGAAAGAGCAGCTCTTGGAGCTGGAAAGGGAGGGAGAGAGAGGGAGGGAGAGGGAGGGAGAGAGAGGGAGCTAGAGAGAGAGAGGGGAGGAGAAGGAGAGGTAGAGGAGAGAACGAGGGAGTGTGAGAGAGAGAGGGAGAGGGAGAGAGAGGGAGTTAGAGAGAGGGGAGGAGAAGGAGAGGTAGAGGAGAGAACGAGGGAGTGAGAGAGAGAGAGGGAGAGGGAGAGAGAGGGAGCTAGAGAGAGAGAGGGAGCTAGAGAGAGAGAGGGGAGGAGAAGGAGAGGTAGAGGAGAGAATGAGGGAGTGAGAGAGAGAGAGAGAGAGAGAGAGAGAGAGAGAGAGAGAGAGAGAGAGAGAGAGAGAGAGAGAGAGAGAGAGAGAGAGAGAGAGAGAGAGTTAGATGGAAGCCTGCTCGGACTTCTCTAAAGTATAACTAATTCCTGGAGGAGCGATGGTGTGCTCTAATTCTGAGTGTCCATGTAAAACGCAGCGGTAAATTAAACATGAATTTGGCTGTGTGTGGACAGCCCCCACAACCCCTTACCCCCTTACCCCCCACCACCCCTTACCCAGATGGATGTGTTTCTGATCCATTGGGTGGAAGGTGTCCATTCTGTACCCACACATAATGCAGATTACTGGAAGAGTTTCCTAGGTGACAGAGTTTGAATACACTCTAAAAGTGTTAAACAGAGTAAAACAGGGAAAGTAAATAGTGAAAGGTGAGACATACTGATGCCTGGACAGCCTCTCTCTCCCTGGGAAGCTACCTACCACACAGTGGAAACTTCAGACATTTCTGAGACGGTTAACCTTTGAACAAGGGTGAAAGCCTTCCTTTCCAGACTTTCTGATCTAAAATGGTCTGTTATGGCAAAGCCTTCCTCTCCAGACTCTCTGTAGAAGAAAAAAAAACACCCAAACATTGTCTGTCTTTCATGTTTGTCAGATAGGCTGACCGAGCAGGAAGCAGGTGGGTGGAAATCTACTGATTGGTCAGACAGGCTGACCGAGCAGGAAGCAGGTGGGTGGAAATCTACTGATTGGTCAGACAGGCTGACCGAGCAGGAAGCAGGTGGGTGGAAATCTACTGATTGGTCAGACAGGCTGACCGAGCAGGAAGCAGGTGGGTGGAAATCTACTGATTGGTCAGACAGGCTGACTGAGCAGGAAGCAGGTGGGTGCAAATCTACTGATTGGTCACACAGGCTGACCGAGCAGGAAGCAGGTGGGTGGAAATCTAACTGATTGGTCAGACAGGCTGACCGAGCAGGAAGCAGGTGGGTGGAAATCTACTGATTGGTCAGACCGGCTGACCGAGCAGGAAGCAGGTGGGTGCAAATCTACTGATTGGTCAGACAGGCTGACCGAGCAGGAAGCAGGTGGGTGGAAATCTAACTGATTGGTCAGACAGGCTGACTGAGCAGGAAGCAGGTGGGTGGAAATCTACTGATTGGTCAGACAGGCTGACCGAGCAGGAAGCAGGTGGGTGGAAATCTACTGATTGGTCAGACCGGCTGACCGAGCAGGAAGCAGGTGGGTGCAAATCTACTGATTGGTCAGACAGGCTGACCGAGCAGGAAGCAGGTGGGTGGAAATCTAACTGATTGGTCAGACAGGCTGACTGAGCAGGAAGCAGGTGGGTGGAAATCTACTGATTGGTCAGACAGGCTGACCGAGCAGGAAGCAGGTGGGTGGAAATCTACTGATTGGTCAGACCGGCTGACCGAGCAGGAAGCAGGTGGGTGGAAATCTACTGATTGGTCAGACCGGCTGACCGAGCAGGAAGCAGGTGGGTGGAAATCTACTGATTGGTCAGACCGGCTGACCGAGCAGGAAGCAGGTGGGTGGAAATCTACTGATTGGTCAGACAGGCTGACCGAACAGGAAGCAGGTGGGTGGAAATCTAACTGATTGGTCAGACAGGCTGACCGAGCAGGAAGCAGGTGGGTGGAAATCTAACTGATTGGTCAGACCGGCTGACCGAGCAGGAAGCAGGTGGGTGGAAATCTACTGATTGAAATAGGATCTGAGAGAAATCTTAACTCGGTAAAAAAACTTGCAGATTGTTTTTTTTAAACAGTTGTTGATTTTAGTACGATTTAGCTTTATTAATGTTATTACAAATGCATCTAAATGAACATTTATAAACATATGATATTAGCATATCTATTAATATGGTTTACATCAAATAAAATGTTATTTGTCACATGCTTGGTAAACAACAGGTGAACAGACTAACAGTGAAATGCTTGGTAAACAACAGGTATAGACTAACAGGGAAATGCTTGGTAAACAACAGGTGAACAGACTAACAGTGAAATGCTTGGTAAACAACAGGTGTAGACTAACAGTGAAATGCTTGGTAAACAACAGGTATAGACTAACAGTGAAATGCTTGGTAAACAACAGGTGTAGACTAACAGGTAAATGCTTGGTAAACAACGGGTGTACAGACTAACAGGGAAATGCTTGGTAAACAACAGGTGTAGACTAACAGGGAAATGCTTGGTAAACAACAGGTATAGACTAACAGTGAAATGCTTGGTAAACAACGGGTGTACAGACTAACAGTGAAATGCTTGGTAAACAACAGGTGTAGACTAACAGTGAAATGCTTGGTAAACAACAGGTGTAGACTAACAGTGAAATGCTTGGTAAACAACAGGTGTAGACTAACAGTGAAATGCTTGGTAAACAACAGGTATAGACTAACAGTGAAATGCTTGGTAAACAACAGGTGTAGACTAACAGGGAAATGCTGACTTACGGGACCTTCCCAACAATGCAGACAGAAAGAAAAGATAAATAATAGAGAAATGACACAATGAATAATTACACAATGAGTAACGATGGCATGGTTATATACACAGGCTACCAGTACTGAGTAAATGTGCAGGGGTACGAAGTAATAACATGGCTATATACACGGGGTACCAGTACTGAGTCAATGTGCAGGGGTACCAGGTAATAACATGGCTATATACAGGGAGTACCAGGTAATAACATGGCTATATACAGGGAGTACCAGGTAATAACATGGCTATATACAGGGAGTACCAGTACTGAGTCAATGTGCAGGGGTACCAGGTAATAACATGGCTATATACAGGGAGTACCAGTACTGAGTCAATGTGCAGGGGTACCAGGTAATAACATGGCTATATACAGGGAGTACCAGTACTGAGTCAATGTGCAGGGGTACCAGGTAATAACATGGCTATATACAGGGAGTACCAGTACTGAGTCGATATGCAGGGGTACCAGGTAATAACATGGCTATATACAGGGAGTACCAGTACTGAGTCTATGTGCAGGGGTACCAGGTAATAACATGGCTATATACACAGGGTACCAGTACTGAGTCAATGTGCAGGGGTATGAGGTAATAACATGGCTATATACAGAGATACCAGTACTGACTCGATGTGCAGGGATATGAGTTAATTGAGGTAGATAGGTACATACAGTGCATTCGGAAAGTATTTAGACCCCTTGATTTTTTGCACATTTTGTTACTTTACAGCCTTATTCTAAAATTGATTAAAAATAATATTTCATCATTATACACACAGTACCCCGTAATGACAAAGCAAAACATATTTTTACTATTTTTTGCAAAAACAAAACAAAAAAAATGAAATATCACATTTACATGAGTATTCAGACCCTTTACTCAGTACTTTGTTGAAGCAACTTTGGTAGCGATTACAGCCTCAAGTCTTCTTGGCTATGACGCTACAAGCTTGGCACACCTGTATTTGGGGAGTTTCACCCATTCTTCTCTGCAGATCCTCTCAAGCTCTGTCAGGTTGGATGGGGAGTGTCACTGCACAGCTTTTTTCAGGTCTCTCCAGAGATGTTCAATTGGGTTCAAGTCCGAGCTCTGGCTGGGCCACTCGAGGACATTCAGAGGCTTGTCCGGAAACGACTCCTGCATTGTCTTGGCTGTTTGCTTAGGGTCGTTGTCCTGTTGGAAGGTGAACCTTCGCCCCCAGTCTGAAGTCCTGAGTGCTCTGGAGCAGGTTTTCATCAAGGATCTCTCTGTACTTTGCTCTGTTCATCTTTCCCTCGATCCTGACTAGTCTCCCAGTCCCTGATAGTCCCTCTGACAGAGCTCCAGAGTTCCTCTGTGAAGATGAGAGTACCATCCAGAAAGACAACGATCTCTGCAGCCCTTCACCAATCAGGCCTTTATGGTAGAGTGGCCAGATAGAAGCCACTCTTCAGTAAAAGGCACATTACAGCCCGCTTGGAGTTTGCCAAAAGGCACCTACTGTAAAGACTCTCAGACTATGAGATACAAGATTCTCTGGTTTGATGATAACAAGATTGAACTCTTTGGCCTGAATGCCAAGCGTCACACCTGGAGGAAAACCTGGCACCATCCCTACAGTGAAGCATGGTGGTGGCAGCATCATGCTGTGGGGATGTTTTTCAGTGGCAGGGACTGGGATAATAATCTTCTCTTCATTTTATCCTCATCAGAGTATCAGACATTAACTCATGTTTTACCAAACTTCAACAAAAGTCTATTTACGTGGGATGACCTTCAGCACATTTTACACATCAATAAACACATTTATTAACATACATATTTAAATATATACTGCTCAAAAAAATAAAGGGAACACTTAAACAACACAATGTAACTCCAGGTCAATCACATTTCTGTGAAATCAAACTGTCCACTTAGGAAGCAACACTGATTGACAATAAATTTCACATGCTGTTGTGCAAATGGAATAGACAACAGGTGGAAATTATAGGCAATTAGCAAGACACCCCCAATAAAGGAGTGGTTCTGCAGGTGGTGACCACAGACCACTTCTCAGTTCCTATGCTTCCTGGCTGATGTTTTGGTCACTTTTGAATGCTGGCGGTGCTTTCACTCTAGTGGTAGCATGAGACGGAGTCTACAACCCACACAAGTGGCTCAGGTAGTGCAGCTCATCCAGGATGGCACATCAATGCGAGCTGTGGCAAGAAGGTTTGCTGTGTCTGTCAGCGTAGTGTTCAGAGCATGGAGGCGCTACCAGGAGACAGGCCAGTACATCAGGAGACGTGGAGGAGGCCGTAGGAGGGCAACAACCCAGCAGCAGGACCGCTACCTCCGCCTTTGTGCAAGGAGGAGCAGGAGGAGCACTGCCAGAGCCCTGCAAAATGACCTCCAGCAGGCCACAAATGTGCATGTGTCTGCTCAAACGGTCAGAAACAGACTCCATGAGGGTGGTATGAGGGCCCGACGTCCACAGGTGGGGGTTGTGCTTACAGCCCAACACCGTGCAGGACGTTTGACATTTGCCAGAGAACACCAAGATTGGCAAATTCGCCACTGGCGCCCTGTGCTCTTCAGAGATGAAAGCAGGTTCACACTGAGCACATGTGACAGACGTGACAGAGTCTGGAGACGCCGTGGAGAACGTTCTGCTGCCTGCAACATTCTCCAGCATGACCGGTTTGGCGCTGGGTCAGTCATGGTGTGGGGTGGCATTTCTTTGGGGGGCCGCACAGCCCTCCATGTGCTCGCCAGAGGTAGCCTGACTACCATTAGGTACCGAGATGAGATCCTCAGACCCCTTGTGAGACCATATGCTGGTGCGGTTGGCCCTGGGTTCCTCCTAATGCAAGACAATGCTAGACCTCATGTGGCTGGAGTGTGTCAGCAGTTCCTGCAAGGGGAAGGCATTGATGCTATGGACTGGCCCGCCCGTTCCCCAGACCTGAATCCAATTGAGCACATCTGGGACATCATGTCTCGCTCCATCCACCAACGCCACGTTGCACCACAGACTGTCAAGGAGTTGGCAGATGCTTTAGTCCAGGTCTGGGAGGAGGTCCCTCAGGAGACCATCCGCCACCTCATCAGGAGCATGCCCAGGCGTTGTAGGGAGGTCATACAGGCACGTGGAGGCCACACACACTACTGAGCCTCATTTTGACTTGTTTTAAGGACATTACATCAAAGTTGGATCAGCCTGTAGTGTGGTTTTCCACTTTAATTTTGAGTGTGCCTCCAAATCCAGACCTCCATGGTTTGATAAATTGGATTTCCATTGATTATTTTTGTGTGATTTTGTTGTCAGCACATTCAACTATGTAAAGAAAAAAGTATTTCATAAGATTATTTCATTCATTCAGATCTAGGATGTGTTATTTTAGTGTTCCCTTTATTTTTTTGAGCAGTGTATTTGAGGAATTTGAACAATATTGAGGAGAAATATAGCATTGTTACACCCAACCAACAGGCATCAGACAACCATATTTTGTGAGAGACAAACAGCTACATGTGATATCAAACATTCTGATTCCATGTGATATCAAACATTCTGATTCCATGCGATATCAAACATTCTGATTCCATGCGATATCAAACATTCTGGTTCCATGCGATATCAAACATTCTGATTCCATGCGATATCAAACATTCTGATTCCATGCGATATCAA
Organism: Salmo salar; assembly: GCF_965601325.2. Classification (NCBI taxonomy): domain Eukaryota; kingdom Metazoa; phylum Chordata; class Actinopteri; order Salmoniformes; family Salmonidae; genus Salmo; species Salmo salar. The sequence goes on from NC_138305.1 coordinate 10,742,161, forward strand.
ACATTCTGATTCCATGCGATATCAAACATTCTGATTCCATGCGATATCAAACATTCTGATTCCATGCGATATCAAACATTCTGATTCCAAGCGATATCAAACATTCTGGTTCCATGCGATATCAAACATTCTGATTCCATGTGATATCAAACATTCTGATTCCATGTGATATCAAACATTCTGATTCCATGTGATATCAAACATTCTGATTCCATGTGATATCAAACATTCTGATTCCATGTGATATCAAACATTCTGATTCCATGTGATATCAAACATTCTGATCCTGCTCTTCCTTTATTTCAGCGGATGACTAAGATTTTCAAGGTTTGTGTTCACAGACAGACGGACGGACGGACGGACGGACGGACGGACGGACGGACGGACGGACGGACGGACGGACGGACGGACGGACGGACGGACGGACGGACGGACGGACGGACGGACGGACGGACGGACGGACGGACAGACAGACAGACAGACAGACAGACAGACAGACAGACAGACAGACAGACAGACAGACAGACAGACAGACAGACAGACAGACAGACAGACAGACAGACAGAAGCCATGGAGTGGTGAAGTGGTGCTTGACCTGGTACACCAATCACAATCACCGCCAGGACATGCAGTTCTCCAGGAGATAGACAGCCAGGCCAGCCTGGAGCCTGCTGGTTCAGGATGACAGGAGATAGACAGCCAGGCCAGCCTGGAGCCTGCTGGTTCAGGATGACAGGAGATAGACAGCCAGGCCAGCCTGGAGCCTGCTGGTTCAGGATGACAGGAGATAGACAGCCAGGCCAGCCTGGAGCCTGCTGGTTCAGGATGACAGGAGATAGACAGCCAGGCCAGCCTGGAGCCTGCTGGTTCAGGATGACAGGAGATAGACAGCCAGGCCAGCCTGGAGCCTGCTGGTTCAGGATGACAGGAGATAGACAGCCAGGCCAGCCTGGAGCCTGCTGGTTCAGGATGACAGGAGATAGACAGCCAGGCCAGCCTGGAGCCTGCTGGTTCAGGATGACAGGAGATAGACAGCCAGGCCAGCCTGGAGCCTGCTGGTTCAGGATGATAGTGTTGATAATGGTAGGCCGAGAAGCATTTGTCAGTTGGTGCGGTCAGCTTGCTCTCTGTCTGTCTGATGGACAGGTGTGTGCTCTGCTGAGAAGGCTCATGTTATCACCACAACCTGGAAAATGGAGAGGAGACTTGGCTGTGACAATAACATGGAGTGGAGACTTGGCTGTGATAACAAATGGAGTGGAGACTTGGCTGTGATAACAAATGTAGTGGAGACTTGGCTGTGATAACAAATGGAGTGGAGACTTGGCTGTGACAATAAAATGGAGTGGAGACTTGGCTGTGATAACAAATGAGGTGAAGACTTGGCTGTGACAATAAAATGGAGTGGAGACTTGGCTGTGATAATAAATGGAGTGGAGACTTGGCTGTGACAATAAAATGGAGTGGAGACTTGGCTGTGATAACAAATGGAGTGGAGACTTGGCTGTGATAATAAATGGAGTGGAGACTTGGCTGTGACAATAAAATGGAGTGGAGACTTGGCTGTGAAAATAAAATGGAGTGGAGACTTGGCTGTGGCAATAAAATGGAGTGGAGACTTGGCTGTGAAAATAAAATGGAGTGGAGACTTGGCTGTGGCAATAAAATGGAGTGGAGACTTGGCTGTGATAACAAATGGAGTGGAGACTTGGCTGTGATAATACATTGAGTGGAGACTTGGCTGTGACAATAAAATGGAGTGGAGACTTGGCTGTGATAGCAAATGGAGTGGAGACTTGGCTGTGACAATAAAATGGAGTGGAGACTTGGCTGTGACAATAAAATGGAGTGGAGACTTGGCTGTGATAACAAATGGAGTGGAGACTTGGCTGTGATAATAAATGGAGTGGAGACTTGGCTGTGACAATAAAATGGAGTGGAGACTTGGCTGTGACAATAAAATGGAGTGGAGACTTGGCTGTGACAATAAAATGGAGTGGAGACTTGGCTGTGACAATACAATGGCATGGAGACTTGGCTGTGACAATAAAATGGAGTGGAGACTTGGCTGTGATAACAAATGGAGTGGAGACTTGGCTGTGATAACAAATGGAGAGGAGACTTGGCTGTGATAACAAATGGAATGGAGACTTGGCTGTGACAATAAAATGGAGTGGAGACTTGGCTGTGACAATAAATGGAGTGGAGACTTGGCTGTGACAATAAAATGGAGTGGAGGATTGGCTGTGAAAACGAATGGAGTGGAGACTTGGCTGTGATAATAAATGGAGTGGATACTTGTCTGTGACAATAAAATGGAGTGGAGACTTGGCTGTGATAACAAATGGAGTGGAGACTTGGCTGTGACAATAAAATGGAGTGGAGACTTGGCTGTGATAGCAAATGGAGTGGAGACTTGGCTGTGACAATAAAATGGAGTGGAGACTTGGCTGTGACAATAAAATGGAGTGGAGACTTGGCTGTGACAATAAAATGGAGTGGAGACTTGGCTGTGATAACAAATGGAGTGGAGACTTGGCTGTGATAATAAATGGAGTGGAGACTTGGCTGTGACAATAAAATGGAGTGGAGACTTGGCTGTGACAATAAAATGGAGTGGAGACTTGGCTGTGACAATAAAATGGAGTGGAGACTTGGCTGTGACAATAAAATGGAGAGGAGACTTGGATGTGATAATAAATGGAGTAGAGACTTGGCTGTGACAATAAAATGGAGTGGAGACTTGGCTGTGATAACAAATGGAGTGGAGACTTGGCTGTGACAATAAAATGGAGTGGAGACTTGGCTGTGATAATAAATGGAGTGGAGACTTGGCTGTGACAATAACATGGAGTGGAGACTTGGCTGTGACAATAAAATGGAGTGGAGACTTGGCTGTGGCAATAAAATGGAGTGGAGACTTGGCTGTGATAACAAATGGAGTGGAGACTTGGCTGTGATAATAAATGGAGTGGATACTTGGCTGTGACAATAAAATGGAGAGGAGACTTGGCTGTGATAACAAATGGAGTGGAGACTTGGCTGTGACAATAAAATGGAGTGGAGACTTGGCTGTGATAATAAATGGAGTGGAGACTTGGCTGTGACAATAACATGGAGTGGAGACTTGGCTGTGACAATAAAATGGAGTGGAGACTTGGCTGTGGCAATAAAATGGAGTGGAGACTTGGCTGTGATAATAAATGGAGTGGATACTTGGCTGTGACAATAAAATGGAGAGGAGACTTGGCTGTGATAACAAATGGAGTGGAGACTTGGCTGTGATAATAAATGGAGTGGAGACTTGGCTGTGACAATAACATGGAGTGGAGACTTGGCTGTGACAATAAAATGGAGTGGAGACTTGGCTGTGGCAATAAAATGGAGTGGAGACTTGGCTGTGATAATAAATGGAGTGGATACTTGGCTGTGACAATAAAATGGAGTGGAGACTTGGCTGTGATAAGAAATGGAGTGGAGACTTGGCTGTGACAATAAAATGGATTGGAGACTTGGCTGTGACAAAAAAATGGAGTGGAGACTTGGCTGTGACAATAAATGGAGTGGAGACTTGGCTGTGACAATAAAATGGAATGGAGACTTGGCTGTGACAATAAAATGTAGTGGAGACTTGGCTGTGATAACAAATGGAGTGGAGACTTGGCTGTGATAATAAATGGAGTGGAGACTCTTGACAATAAAATGGAGTGGAGACTTGGCTGTGACAATAAAATGGAGTGGAGACTTGGCTGTGACAATAAAATGTAGTGGAGACTTGGCTGTGATAACAATTGGAGTGGAGACTTGGCTGTGATAATAAATGGAGTGGAGACTTGGCTGTGACAATAAAATGGAGTGGAGACTTGGCTGTGACAATAAAATGGAGTGGAGACTTGGCTGTGATAACAAATGGAGTGGAGACTTGGCTGTGACAATAAAATGGAGTGGAGACTTGGCGGTGACAATAAAATGGAGTGGAGACTTGGCTGTGACAATAAAATGGAGTGGAGACTTGGCTGTGATAATATATGGAGTGGAGACTTGGCTGTGATAATAAATCAAATTGTATGCATTCAAAATGTCTCCCTATTCCCTATATAGTGCACAGCTGTTGACCAGAGGCTGTCCAAGGCTCTAGTCAAAAGTAGTGCACTATATAGGGAATAGGGTCCATAGGGCTCTGGTCTAAAGTGGTGCACTATGTAGGGAAATGGGAGCCTTTTGGGATGCTGACAATAAATCATATTGAGTTGAGTAAGAGCACCTTCCTTCTGTAGGCATCTCCCCTTGCTACCCGCTGCTTCAACAACATTCATTAATCCGGACTATTTACATTGATCCCACTTTTTGTTTTTACACTGCTGCTGCTCGCTGTTTATTATCTATGCATAGTCACTTTACCCCTACCTACATGCACAAATTACCTCGACTTACCTGCACCCCCGCACATTGACTCTGTACCGGTACCCCCTGTATATAGCCTCCACATTGACTCTGTACCGTAACACCCTGTATATAGCCTCCACATTGACTCTGTACCGGTACCCCCTGTATATAGCCTCCACATTGACTCTGTACCAGTACCCCCTGTATATAGTCTCCACATTGACTTGGTGCCGGTACCCCCTGTATATAGCCTCCACATTGACTCTGTACCGGTACCCCCTGTATATAGCCTCCACATTGACTCTGTACCGGTACCCCCCTGTATATAGCCTCCACATTGACTCTGTACCGTAACACCCTGTATATAGCCTCCACATTGACTCTGTACCGTAACACCCTGTATATAGCCTCCACATTGACTCTGTACCGGTACCCCCCCCCCCCCCTCCAGTCCCTAGACTTCCTGGCGCTGACGGAAACATGGATTACCACAGATAACACTGCTACTCCTACTGCTCTCTCTTCGTCTGCCCACGTGTTCTCGCATACCCCTAGAGCATCGAGCCAGCGGGGTGGTGGCACTGGAATCCTCATCTCTCCCAAGTGGACATTCTCTCTTTCTCCTCTGACCCATCTGTCTATCTCCTCATTTGAATTCCATGCTGTCACAGTTACCAGCCCTTTCAAGCTTAACATCCTTATCATTTATCGCCCTCCAGGTTCCCTTAGAGAGTTCATCAATGAGCTTGATGCCTTGATAAGTTCCTTTCCTGAGGATGGCTCACCTCTCACAGTTCTGGGTGACTTTAACCTCCCCACGTCTACCTTTGACTCATTCCTCTCTGCCTCCTTCTTTCCACTCCTCTCCTCTTTTGACCTCACCCTCTCACCTTCCCCCCCTACTCACAAGGCAGGCAATACGCTTGACCTCATCTTTACTAGATGCTGTTCTTCCACTAATCTCATTGCAACTCCCCTCCAAATCTCTGACCACTACCTTGTATCCTTTTCCCTCTTTCTCTCATCCAACACTTCTCACTCTGCCCCTACTCGGATGGTATTGCGCCGTCCCAACCTTCGCTCTCTCTCTCCCACTACTCTCTCCTCTTCCATCCTATCATCTCTTCCCTCTGCTCAAACCTTCTCCAACCTATCTCCTGATTCTGCCTCCTCAACCCTCCTCTCCTCCCTTTCTGCATCCTTTGATTTTCTCTGTCCCCTATCCTCCAGGCCGGCTCGGTCCTCCCCTCCTGCTCCGTGGCTCGACGACTCACTACGAGCTCACAGAACAGGGCTCCGGGCAGCCGAGCGGAAATGGAGGAAAACTCGCCTCCCTGCGGACCTGGCATCCTTTCACTCCCTCCTCTCTACATTCTCCTCTTCTGTCTCTGCTGCTAAAGCCACTTTCTACCACTCTAAATTCCAAGCATCTGCCTCTAACCCTAGGAAGCTCTTTGCTACCTTCTCCTCCCTCCTGAATCCTCCTTCCCCTCCCCCCCCCTCCCTCTCTGCGGATGACTTTGTCAACCATTTTGAAAAGAAGGTTGACGATATCCGATCCTCGTTTGCTAAGTCAAACGACACCGCTGGTCCTGCTCACACTGCCCTACCCTGTGCTTTGACCTCTTTCTCCCCTCTCTCTCCAGATGAAATATTGCGTCTTGTGACGGCCCAACAACCTGCCCACTTGACCCTATCCCCTCCTCTCTTCTCCAGACCATTTCCGGAGACCTTCTCCCCTTCCTCACCTCGCTCATCAACTCATCCTTGACCGCTGGCTACGTCCCTTCCGTCTTCAAGAGAGCGAGAGTTGCACCCCTTCTGAAAAAACCTACACTCGATCCCTCCGATGTCAACAACTACAGACCAGTATCCCTTCTTTCTTTTCTCTCCAAAACTCTTGAACGTGCCATCCTTGGCCAGCTCTCCTGCTATCTCTCTCAGAATGACCTTCTTGATCCTAATCAGTCAGGTTTCAAGACTGGGCATTCAACTGAGACTGCTCTTCTCTGTGTCACGGAGGCTCTCCGCACTGCTAAAGCTAACTCTCTCTCCTCTGCTCTCATCCTTCTAGACCTATCTGCTGCCTTTGATACTGTGAACCATCAGATCCTCCTCTCCACCCTTTCCGAGTTGGGCATCTCCGGCGCGGCCCACGCTTGGATTGCGTCCTACCTGACAGGTCGCTCCTACCAGGTGGCGTGGCGAGAATCTGTCTCCGCACCATGCGCTCTCACCACTGGTGTCCCCCAGGGCTCTGTTCTAGGCCCTCTCCTATTCTCGCTATACACCAAGTCACTTGGCTCTGTCATATCCTCACATGGTCTCTCCTATCATTGCTATGCAGACGACACACAATTAATCTTATCCTTTCCCCCTTCTGATAACCAGGCGGCGAATCGCATCTCTGCATGTCTGTCAGACATATCAGTGTGGATGACGGATCACCAGCTCAAGCTGAACCTCGGCAAGACGGAGCTGCTCTTCCTCCCGGGGAAGGACTGCCCGTTCCATGATCTCGCCATCACGGTTGACAACTCCCTTGTGTCCTCCTCCCAGAGTGCTAAGAACCTTGGCGTGATCCTGGACAACACCCTGTCGTTCTCCACTAACATCAAGGCGGTGACCCGATCCTGTAGGTTCATGCTCTACAACATTCGCAGAGTACGACCCTGCCTCACACAGGAAGCGGCGCAGGTCCTAATCCAGGCACTTGTGATCTCCCGTCTGGATTACTGCAACTCGCTGTTGGCTGGGCTCCCTGCCTGTGCCATTAAACCCCTACAACTCATCCAGAACGCCGCAGCCCGTCTGGTGTTCAACCTTCCCAAGTTCTCTCACGTCACCCCGCTCCTCCGCTCTCTCCACTGGCTTCCAGTTGAAGCTCGCATCCGCTACAAGATCATGGTGATTGCCTACGGAGCTGTGAAGGGAACGGCACCTCCATACCTTCAGGCTCTGATCAGGCCCTACACCCAAACAAGGGCACTGCGTTCATCCACCTCTGGCCTGCTGGCCCCCTTACCTCTGAGGAAGCACAGTTCCCGCTCAGCCCAGTCAAAACTGTTCGCTGCTCTGGCACCCCAATGGTGGAACAAGCTCCCTCACGACGCCAGGACAGCGGAGTCAATCACCACCTTCCGGAGACACCTGAAACCCCACCTCTTTAAGGAATACCTAGGATAGGATAAAGTAATCCTTCTAACCCTCCCCCCCCCTTAAAATATTTAGATGCACTATTGTAAAGTGGTTGTTCCACTGGATATCATAAGGTGAATGCACCAATTTGTAAGTCGCTCTGGATAAGAGCGTCTGCTAAATGACTTAAATGTAATGTAAATGTAAATGTAATATATAGCCTCCACATTGACTCTGTACCGTAACACCCTGTATATAGCCTCCACATTGACTCTGTACCAGTAGCCCCCTGTATATAGCCTCCACATTGACTCTGTACCGTAACACCCTGTATATAGCCTCCACATTGACTCTGTACCGGTACCCCCTGTATATAGCCTCTACATTGACTTGGTGCCGGTACCCCCTGTACACAGCCTCGTTATTGATATTTTATTGTGTTACTTTTTATTTCATTTTTTACTTTCGTTTATTTTGTTAATATTTTCTTAACTCTATTTCTTGAACTACATTGTTGGTAAGTAAGCATTTCATGGTAAGGTCTACACTTGTTGTATTTGGCGCATATGACAAATACAATTTGATTTGATTTGGTTTCGGGCAGCAGGTTTGATGATTCCCATGACACTTCAAGACTGCATTTAAGATATGATATGTGTGTGATGTGTTGCTGCAGCAAATCTTCCTATGCACAGAATGTGATACAGGAACCAGAACTGATCATCTACCTGGCCTACTTTTTATAATGATCTTGTCGTCTTTTGATACCTTGGAAAATCAAGTGGACAAATATTCAGATGACAAGCTAACAACGGAGTAACCATTTTGTCTTATTCTTCACTAACATACTCTGTTACAGTGGGCACTAAACATGTAGGTCGCACCACAATGCTCTATCATCTCCTAGCAATAGTAAAAAAAAAATTTAAAACGTTTTTTTTTTTTTTATTGTGTGGTCCTGGTCCATCCCGATACCAGATGTTTATGTTGTGGTCCCCATCTGCCCCTGACACCAGATGATTAGGTTGTTGTCCCGGTCCACCCCTGATAACAGATGATTAGGTTGTGGTCCCAGTCCGCCCCTGATACCAGATGATTAGGTTGTGGTCCCCATCCGCCCCTGATACCAGATGTTTAGGCTGTGGTCCCGGACCGCCCCTGATACCAGATGATTAGGATGTGTTCCCTGTCCGCCCCTGATACCAGATGATTATGTTGTGGTCCCCGTCCGCCCCTGATACCAGATGTTTAGGTTGTGGCCCCGGTCCGCCCCTGATATCAGATATTTTGTTTGTGGGCCCGGTCCGCCCCTGATACCAGATGATTATGTTGTGGTCCCCGTCCGCCCATGATACCAGATGATTAGGTTGTTGTCCCGGTCCACCCCTGATACCAGATGTTTAGTTTGTGGTCCCCGTCCGCCCCTGATACCAGATGTTTAGGTTGTGGTCCCCGTCCGCCCCGATACCAGATGATTAGGTTGTGGTCCCCATCCGCCCCTGATACCAGATGTTTAGGTTGTGGTCTCGGACCGCCCCTAATACCAGATGTTTAGGTTGTGGTCCCCGTCCGCCCCTGATACCAGATGTTTAGTTTGTGGTCCCGGACCGCCCCTGATACCAGATGATTAGGATGTGTTCCCTGTCCGCCCCTGATACCAGATGATTATGTTGTGGTCCCCGTCCGCCCCTGATACCAGATGTTTAGGTTGTGGCCCCGGTCCGCCCCTGATACCAGATATTTTGTTTGTGGGCCCGGTCCGCCCCTGATACCAGATGATTATGTTGTGGTCCCCGTCCGCCCCTGATACCAGATGATTAGGTTGTTGTCCCGGTCCACCCCTGATACCAGATGTTTAGTTTGTGGTCCCCGTCCGCCCCTGATACCAGATGTTTAGGTTGTGGTCCCCGTCCGCCCCGATACCAGATGATTAGGTTGTGGTCCCCATCCGCCCCTGATACCAGATGTTTAGGTTGTGGTCTCGGACCGCCCCTAATACCAGATGTTTAGGTTCTGGTCCCCGTCCGCCCCTGATACCAGATGTTTAGTTTGTGGTCCCAGACCGCCCCTGATACCAGATGATTGGGTTGTGGTCCCTGTCCGCCCCTGATACCATATGTTTAGGTTGTGGTCCCCGTCCACCCCTGATACCAGATGATTAGGTTGTTGGCCCCGTCCGCCCCTGATACCATATGTTTAGGTTGTGTTCCCCGTCCACCCCTGATACCAGATGTTTAGGTTGTGGTCCCTGTCCTCCCCTGATACCATATGTTTAGGTTGTGGTCCCCGTCCACCCCGATACCAGATGTTTAGGTTGTGATCCCCGTCCACCCCTGATACCAGATGTTTAGGTTGTGGTCCCGGTCCGCCCCTGATACCAGATGTTTAGTTTGTGGTCCCGGTCCGCACCTGATTCCAGATGTTTAGGTTGTGAAATATAATATGTTTTTTTTAGATATTCCAATCCATTTACCCGTATTGTCATTGGAGGACCTCTAGAATTCCAGTTATGTGTTTTGTCAATGCCATGCATGCAGTGACGGCTTGGTCTGTGGTTTCTCTTGGGCTAATGGTTAACATGTTGGCTGGGAGTACCAGAGGTCCCTGGTTTGATCACACCAGTGATTTCCTTCTGACAGGAAGGTTTTCGTAGCAACAGGGCCGGACCGGTGCCCGGGCCACGGATCAGAGGTGAGAAGAACAATACGCTGTGACGGACGTCCGACCAGAAAGTCAAAAGGAGGTGGAACTGATGGATGGATGGATGACAGACGGATAAAGGATTGTATAAGAAGGAAAAAAGGGTAGAGGAAACGCAGCCAGAGAAGTTTGTGGTCTTGTTTTCTCATTTCACTTCCTACCCTGATGGGTAACAACGGTAACTAACCCTAGCACTCATCTGATTGGCTGATAGACTTGTGTTTGTTTAATGCCTGGTCCAATCAGGAAGCAATGACTGATAAGGTTGTGAGAGTGGTGACAGTTTGTCTCACCACCCCATCCCCATTGAGATGTTAAGTGCAGGGAAATGATCAGCCCATGGTTACTGTTGACATTATGATGCTGAGAATAACATGTCTTAAACCACTGGCCACAGACGTCAGTTCAACTTCTAGTTTTGTTGTACATTTGGTTGAGTTGTCAACTAACATGAATTTAAAGTGAAATCAAACAATCCCCCCAAAAATATCACTATGTCATTGGATTTAAGTAAAAAGTAGAAAATTCCTTTATATTGATAACTTAAAAAATTAAAATCGGTGTTCCACGTTGATTCACTGTCATCACATTGAATTTTTTGTTGTTGGTTGAAACGACGTGGCAACAACATTGATTCAACCAGTTTTGCCCAGTGGGGACTCTCTTTTTGTCCTCCCTCAGCCCTGATAACCTGGGCCGAGGGAGGACTGGAGAAACGGGTTGTTATCACAGCATGGCAAACCTATCATCACACCCCTTTGACAGACAGCATGTGAAAGTAAAGTACTGTAGTGTTGTGGTAACAAGACACATTTTAGAGGTTCCATTATTTATGTTGAATGAATGTCCAATTTATTAATTGAAGATTGAAAACCTCTCTGGCAATATTCTCACACAGCATAACCTGCAGCAACTGGTGACACACATTACAGCTATTGGAGAGAAAAACTCTGCTGACCTGGTGCAGTCTGAGCTGAAGAAACGTGCGTCATAAGTTATGTTCAAGAGTGGTGCTCAGAGTTGAACTGTGTTTTGATCTAACTGTTTCTCTGGTACTCAGAGTTGAACTGTGTTTTGATCTAACTGTTTCCCTGGTACTCAGAGTTGAACTGTGTTTTGGTCTAACTGTTTCTCTGGTACTCAGAGTTGAACTGTGTTTTGGTCTAACTGTTTCTCTGGTGCTCAGAGTTGAACTGTGTTTTGGTCTAACTGTTTCTCTGGTACTCAAAGTTGAACTGTGTTTTGGTCTAACTGTTTCTCTGGTACTCAGAGTTGAACTGTGTTTTGGTCTAACTGTTTCTCTGGTGCTCAGAGTTGAACTGTGTTTTGGTCTAACTGTTTCTCTGGTACTCAGAGTTGAACTGTGTTTTGGTCTAACTGTTTCTCTGGTGCTCAGAGTTGAACTGTGTTTTGGTCTAACTGTTTCTCTGGTACTCAGAGTTGAACTGTGTTTTGATCTAACTGTTTCTCTGGTACTCAGAGTTGAACTGTGTTTTGGTCTAACTGTTTCTCTGGTACTCAGAGTTGAACTGTGTTTTGGTCTAACTGTTTCTCTGGTACTCAGAGTTGAACTGTGTTTTGGTCTAACTGTTTCTCTGGTACTCAGAGTTGAACTGTGTTTTGGTCTAACTGTTTCTCTGGTACTCAGAGTTGAACTGTGTTCTGGTCTAACTGTTTCTCTGGTGCTCAGAGTTGAACTGTGTTTTGGTCTAACTGTTTCCCTGGTACTCAGAGTTGAACTGTGTTTTGGTCTAACTGTTTCTCTGGTACTCAAAGTTGAACTGTGTTTTGGTCTAACTGTTTCTCTGGTACTCAGAGTTGAACTGTGTTTTGGTCTAACTGTTTCTCTGGTACTCAGAGTTGAACTGTGTTTTGGTCTAACTGTTTCTCTGGTACTCAGAGATGAACTGTGTTTTGGTCTAACTGTTTCTCTGGTGCTCAGAGTTGAACTGTGTTTTGGTCTAACTGTTTCTCTGGTACTCAGAGTTGAACTGTGTTCTGGTCTAACTGTTTCTCTGGTACTCAGAGATGAACTGTGTTTTGGTCTAACTGTTTCTCTGGTACTCAGAGTTGAACTGTGTTTTGGTCTAACTGTTTCTCTGGTACTCAGAGATGAACTGTGTTTTGATCTAACTGTTTCTCTGGTACTCAGAGTTGAACTGTGTTTTGATCTAACTGTTTCTCTGGTACTCAGAGTTGAACTGTGTTTTGATCTAACTGTTTCTCTGGTACTCAGAGATGAACTGTGTTCTGGTCTAACTGTTTCTCTGGTACTCAGAGTTGAACTGTGTTCTGGTCTAACTGTTTCTCTGGTACTCAGAGTTGAACTGTGTTCTGGTCTAACTGTTTCTCTGGTACTCAGAGTTGAACTGTGTTCTGGTCTAACTGTTTCTCTGGTACTCAGAGTTGAACTGTGTTCTGGTCTAACTGTTTCTCTGGTAGTCAGAGCTGAACTGTGTTCCACTTCTCAGAAGTTAATTGCATCATGATAGTTTGACAAATATACTGTACAAACGTTATTCCTCCAATGAAAGACATGAGACGAAGACTCGACCAACAGACAAGACAATCCATTAACATTTCTCCTGGGACAAAGTGAGAGCGAAGTCCGTATGGACGGACGGAGGATCCAGATTTGTCAAACACCGGCCCAGGTCTCATAATGTTACATGATTATAAAACCTAATCTTTGCAAGATGGTTTATCCTTCACAGCCGGAGAGCGGTGGTTGGAGTGGCAATGGGGTGGAAATGTAAGCTCTATTACCGATCTGTGTCCTGGGGGAAATCCAGACACTAATTGTTGAATGCTTCACTTGATTTTTTGGCAGCGGATGAGACAGACTCACATACTGAACTGTAAGTGTTGTCTGGGGCAGAAGCCGAGTAGACACCAGTGGTCAGTCCGTGTTAAACACTTCTGATTGGCGCGTAGTCCAGGGTCAGCCCGTGTTAAGTGCTTCTGATTGGTGCGTAGACCAGGGTCAGCCTGTTAAACAACTTCTGATTGGTGCGTAGACCAGGGTCAGTCCGTATTAAGTGCTTCTGATTGGTGCATAGACCAGGGTCAGTCTGTGTTAAACGCTTCTTATTGGTGCGTAGACCAGGGTCAGTCCGTATTAAGTGCTTCTGACTGGTGCGTAGACCAGGGTCAGCCTGTTAAACAACTTCTGATTGGTGCGTAGACCAGGGTCAGTCCGTGTTAAACGCTTCTGATTGGTGCGTAGACCAGGGTCAGTCCGTGTTAAACGCCTCTGATTGGTGCCCTATTATGGGGTCGGCCTGTGTTACAGGCCTTTGATTGGTGGTCAGTCCATGATAAAAGCCTCTGATTGGTGCATAGACCCTGATGTCCCGATTTAGCCCCTTTTGATTGTATAGTGGATGCAGGCCGTCTGGACTGGACCCCAGGTCCTTATTGCTCCCTGGCTTGTCCAGTCCAACTCCTAAACCTAAAGACCCTAATATCCTAATAATAATCCACTTCCGAACCTGAAGTTTAACCAATGTCCCCGTTCTTTCTGAGAAAAGAAGCCCCGATGACTTTGGAAAACACTTTGTAAGACTTTTAGCTGTTCTGGAAAATTTTGAAAATGTGGATTGAGGCCCAAAAATGTGAGACAATGTTGAAAACAGAGGTGTCCCAAACTGACTGTAGACCAGAGCAGTGATCAGATTATAGAGCTGGGATATGAAACGTAGACCAGAGCAGTGACCAGATTACAGAGCTGGGATATGAAACGTAGACCAGAGCAGTGGTCAGATTACAGAGCTGGGATATGAAGCATGAAACGTAGACTAGAGCAGTGGTCAGATTACAGAGCTGGGATATGAAACATAGGCCAGAGCAGTGGTCAGATTACAGAGCTGGGATATGAAGCATGAAACGTAGACCAGAGCAGTGGCCAGATTACAGAGCTGGGATATGAAGCATGAAACGTAGACCAGAGCAGTGATCAGATTATAGAGCTGGGATATGAAACGTAGACCAGAGCAGTGGTCAGATTATAGAGCTGAGATATGATGCATGAAACGTAGACCAGAGCAGTGATCAGATTACAGAGCTGGGATATGAAACATAGACCAGAGCAGTGATCAGATTACAGAGCTGGGATATGAAACGTAGACCAGAGCAGTGATCAGATTACAGAGCTGAGATATGAAACGTAGACCAGAGCAGTGATCAGATTACAGAGCTGGGATATGAAACGTAGACCAGAGCAGTGATCAGATCACAGAGCTGGGATATGAAACGTAGACCAGAGCAGTGATCAGATTACAGAGCTGGGATATGAAACGTAGACCAGAGCAGTGATCAGATTACAGAGCTGGGATATGAAATGTAGACCAGAGCAGAGATCAGATTACAGAGCTGGGATATGAAGCATGAAACATAGACCAGAGCAGTGGTCAGATTATAGAGCTGGGATATGAAACGTAGACCAGAGCAGTGGTCTGATTATAGAGCTGGGATATGAAATGTAGACCAGAGCAGAGATCAGATTACAGAGCTGGGATATGAAGCATGAAACATAGACCAGAGCAGTGGTCAGATTATAGAGCTGGGATATGAAACGTAGACCAGAGCAGTGGTCTGATTATAGAGCTGGGATATGAAACGTAGACCAGTGCAGTGGTCAGATTATAGAGCTGGGATATGAAACGTAGACCAGAGCAGTGGTCTGATTATAGAGCTGGGATATGAAACGTAGACCAGAGCAGTGGTCTGATTATAGAGCTGGGATATGAAACGTAGACCAGAGCAGTGGTCTGATTATAGAGCTGGGATATGAAACATAGACCAGAGCAGTGGTCTGATTATAGAGCTGGGATATGAAACATAGACCAGAGCAGTGGTCTGATTACAGAGCTGGGATATGAAACGTAGACCAGAGCAGTGGTCAGATTACAGAGCTGGGATATGAAACTTGGCCCGAGCAGGGGCCAGATTACAGAGCTGGGATATGAAACGTAGACCAGAGCAGTGGCCAGATTACAGAGCTGGGATATGAAACGTAGACCAGAGCAGTGATCAGATTACAGAGCTGGGATATGAAACGTGAAACCCAGACCAGAGCAGCTCATCAAAACACAGACGGTCAGGGCAAGTGATTAAAGACAGACTTTGCTCTAGTCATTCTTTCATCATTTCATCAATGAAAGCAGTGGGAATTCCTAATCTGTTTCCATTTCTGTTTGTTTTTATTGAAGAGATAATATGACCTAGATGCAGCTAAAGCATTACAAGGCTGTAGGCCAGATTTTAACCTAATGCCAAACCTCTTGACCATCCAGAGCACATCATTGATGGCTTTTAAAATACTGAAAACTGAAGCTTTGAACCTTTTTTTTTAAACTACAATTAAAACCACAATCCCGACTGTATTCCCCCCCAACAGGAGTGTTATGTGTGAGCAACGTTTCACTTACGGACCATTTTTACCATCTTCTCAATGTTTTCTCATTGAAAACAGTTATTAAACAGATATTGTGGTCCCCTGCTATAGCCAGTAGATGTGTCAAAACATAATCTAAATAGAGAAATTATGGGAGAAAAGAAGAAGAAAAAACCCCATTCTTAACCCTACATTCCTGGTCTTCATGGAATGATCATTCCCTCCGTTTCTGAGTCTGACCAAGGCAAAGTTAACACACTAAGGTAAGTCCAAGGACATGTCCCAAATGGCAACCTATTTCCTATATAGTAGCACCCTTTTCCTCATGGGGCCTGGTCAAAAGTAGTGCACTACTTAGGGAATAGGGTGCCATTTGGGACGCAAACGAAGCTAACTCACTGCTGTTGTATGGCATGACCAGGGCAGGGGTTCAGAGTGTATTATTACATCTGTTTCCCTATACGCTGTCTCTCTCCCCACATCTGTTTCCCTATACGCTGTCTCTCTCTCCACATCTGTTTCCCTTTGCACTGTCTCTCTCCACATCTGTTTCCATATACACTCTCTCTCCACATCTGTTTCCATATATACTGTCTCTCTCTCCACATCTGTTTCCATATTTACTGTCTCTCTCTCCACATCTGTTTCCCTATTCACTGTCTCTCTCTCCACATCTGTTTCCATATACCCTGTCCCTCTCTCCACATCTGTTTCCATATACCCTGTCTCTCTCCACATCTGTTTCCCTATTCACTGTCTCTCTCTCCACATCTGTTTCCATATACTGTCTCTCTCCACATCTGTTTCCATATACACTGTCTCTCTCTCCACATCTGTTTCCATATACACTGTCTCTCTCCACATCTCTACAAATGTCACATCTGGTGCTGGAAATGTGTCTGGCTAGCACAGGTGCAAGCAAGCGCTTTTCAAAGGAGCCCCACTATTCCACATCTCCCCATTCCTTTAAAAAGGAGCCCCACTATTCCACATCTCCCCACTCCTTTAAAAAGGAGCCCCACTATTCCACATCTCCCCATTCCTTTAAAAAGGAGCCCCACTATTCCAAATCTATCCACTCCTTTAAAAAGGAGCCCCACTATTCCACATCTCCCCATTCCTTTAAAAAGGAGCCCCACTATTCCACATCTCCCCATTCCTTTAAAAAGGAGCCCCACTATTCCACATCTCCCCATTCCTTTAAAAAGGAGCCCCACTATTCCACATCTCCCATTCCTTTAAAAAGGAGCCCCACTATTCCACGTCTCTCCACTCCTTTAAAAAGGAGCCCCACTATTCCACATCTCCCCATTCCTTTAAAAAGGAGCCCCACTATTCCACATCTCCCCACTCCTTTAAAAAGGAGCCCCACTATTCCACATCTCCCCATTCCTTTAAAAAGGAGCCCCACTATTCCACATCTCCCCACTCCTTTAAAAAGGAGCCCCACTATTCCACATCTCCCCATTCCTTTAAAAAGGAGCCCCACTATTCCACATCTCCCCATTCCTTTAAAAAGGAGCCCCACTATTCCACATCTCTCCACTCCTTTAAAAAGGAGCCCCACTATTCCACATCTCCCCCATTCCTTTAAAAAGGAGCCCCACTATTCCACATCTCCCCATTCCTTTAAAAAGGAGCCCCACTATTCCACATCTCCCCATTCCTTTAAAAAGGAGCCCCACTATTCCACATCAGGTGATGATGCTTATTGCTAAATAGCACACCTGCCTGATAATATGGAACCAATATGTTATTGGGCTCATTTCTGAAAGGGGGGGAATTATATCTTAACTGTCACTATCATTTTATTTTAATACATTTAAAATAGAGTAGAATGTCTTTTTTTTTAAAGTCACCAGAACGGATCTTTTCACACCCTCTGCAACCTGTAGTATGCTATGATATCTGTCTGTCACGTCCTGACCAGTATAAGGGGTTATTGGTTAATGTAGTTTGGTCAGGACGTGGCAGGGGGTATTTGTTTTATGTGGTTCGGGGTTTAATGGGATATGTATTTATGTAAGAGGGGTGTTTGATTTATGTGTTCCGGGGTTTTTGGGTAATGTTCTTGTTTTGTATTTCTATGGTTTTCTATGTTGTGTATTTCTTTGTGTTGGCCTGGTATGGCTCTCAAACAGGAACAGCTGTACATCGTTGTTGCTGATTGAGAGTCATACTTAGGTAGCCCTGTTTCACCTGTCCCGTTGTGGGAAGTTGTTGTTTGCATAGCTGTGTGTGTGTGTAGCCTACAATCCTGTTCGTTCGATCGTTTTCTTGTTTTGTTTAATTTTGTGTTCAATAAAAGTCACTATGAGCACTCGACCCGCTGCGCCTTGGTCCACTACGTACGACGACGGTTACAC
The DNA here is from genome assembly GCF_965601325.2 of Salmo salar. Taxonomy (NCBI): domain Eukaryota; kingdom Metazoa; phylum Chordata; class Actinopteri; order Salmoniformes; family Salmonidae; genus Salmo; species Salmo salar. The sequence continues at coordinate 10,760,146 of NC_138305.1, forward strand.
TGTCAGGGCTTTAGGGAAGGATCGGACCAATACGAAGAGTGATCGTAGTTCCACATCTTTTTATTCAGTCGTGAAACTAAATGCAATAAACCATAAACTTGAAATACAAAAAAACAAGAAAGCCGTGACGCAGAGCAGGCATACACTACTCACAAAATTAATCACCCACAAAAACACCAGTGGGACAAACATCAACTTAAATATGGCCTCCAATTAGAGACAATGACAACCGGCTGCCTCTAATTGGAGGTCATGCCAAACAAAAACTAACCTAGAAATACAAAACTAGAAACTAAACATAGAAATACAAAAACGGACAAACACCCCCTGTCACGCCCTGACCTACTCTACCATAGAAAATAACAACTTACTATGGTCAGGACGTGACAGATATGTGCTTTTGTCTTGTATTATATTGTTTAGGCTGGTATTCTATCAGCCCTGCAACCCCTAACCCAACTGGGCGCACCCCCAAACTAGGGACCCCCCACCTCCCAAATCCCATTTGAACCACTGTGTACATCCAATATCAGATATTACAGGTTTGATTCTGAGGTTGAAATACTGTGTACATCCATATCAGATTTTGCAGGTTTCATTGTAAGCAGTAGATGTACAGTTGAAGTCGGAAGTTTACATACTCTTAGGTTGGAGTCATTAAAACTCGTTTTCAACCACTCCACAAATTTCTTGTTAACAAACTATAGTTTTGGCAAGTCGGTTAGGACTGTCACGTCCTGGCCAATATAAGTTGTTATTTTCTATGGTAGAGTGGTCAGGGCGTGACAGGGGGTGTTTTTGTGTTTGTTCTATGTTCTCTATTTCTATGTTGGATTTCTAGTTTTTCTATATCTAGGTTGGGGTTTATTGGTTTGACCTTCAATTGGAGGCAGCTGTACCTCGTTGCCTCTAATTGGAGGTCTTATTTAGTAGGGGTGTTTTTTTCTGTTGTTTGTGGGTAGTTGTTTTCTGTTTAGTGTATGTTCACCTGATGGAATTGTTGTCGGTCGTTTTGTTGTTTTTGTATTAGTGTTTCATTAAAGTAAGATATGAGCACTTCACACGCCGCACCTTGGTCCCCTTTGTACGACCCACATTACAGAACTACCCACCATGACTGGATCAAGCGGCGTGCCCGGGCAGAGATTAACACCTGATCGTACGTGGAGTGGATGGAGAGGAGAAACTGGACTTGGGGGCAAGTCATTGATAGGTATCGGAGCCTACCGGGGAAAAACGAGAGGCAGCCCCAAAAAATCTTTTGGGGGGAGCACATGGGTAGTTTGGCTGGGCCAGGGGTGAGCCCTGAGCCAACTCCCCGTGCTTATTGTGGTGAGCATATGCCTGCTTCTCGCACTCTCTCTCCGGTACGCCTCCATAATCCAGTATGTCCTGTTCCTGCTCCCCGCACTAGCCCTGAGGTGCGTGTTACTAGTCTGGCACCTCCAAAGCCAGCTCCACGCACCAGGCCTCCAGTGCACCTTCATAGTCCAGTAAGTCCTATGCCTGCTCCTCGCACTCTCCTTTCAGTGCGCAGCCATAACCCGGTACAGCCAGTGCCTGCTGTGAGCACTCGGCCATTAGTGCGTCTTCCCAGTCCGGTGAGACCGATTCCTGCTCCTCACACTCTCCCTCCAGTGCGCAGCCATAACCCGGTACAGCCAGTGCCTGCTGTGAGCACTCGGCCTTCAGCAGTGGTCTGCAACCCAGAGCCTTCAGCGGTGGTCTGCAACCCAGAGCCTTCAGCGGTGGTCTGCAACCCAGAGCCTTCGGCGGTGGTTTGCAGCCCAGAGCCTTCGGCAGTGGTCTGCAGCCCAGAGCCTTCGGCGGTGGTCTGAAACCCAGAGTCTTCGGCGGCGGCTTTTAGCCCAGAGTCTTCGGCGGCGGTTGGTGGTCCGAAGCCTCCGAAGATGATCCATGGTCTGGTTCCTCCGGACAAACAGAAGCGGGGGGATCAGCGGGCGGTGGGGGTACTACGCCCAGAACCAGAGCCGCTGCCATAGACATTTTTCCACCCTCCCTTCCCTCCCTTTAGGTTCGTTTTTTTGGTGTGTTTTTTGTTGTTATATTGTGTGCATTCGGAGTCTGCACCTTTGGGGGGGGGGGGGGGGGGGGGGGGGTACTGTCACGTCCTGACCAATATAAGTAGTTATTTTCTATGGTAGAGTGGTCAGGGCGTGACAGGGGGTGTTTTTGTGTTTGTTCTATGTTCTCTATTTCTATGTTGGATTTCTAGTTTGTCTATATCTAGGTTGGGGTTTATTGGTTTGACCCTTCAATTGGAGGCAGCTATTCCTCGTTGCCTCTAATTGGAGGTCATATTTAGTAGGGGTGTTTTTTCCTGTTTGTGGGTAGTTGTTTTCCGTTTAGTGTATGTTCACCTGATGGAACTGTTGTCGGTCGTTTTTGTTGTTTTTGTATTAGTGTTTCAGTAAAGTAAGATATGAGCACTACACACGCCGCGCCTTGGTCCCCTTTGTACGACCCACGTTACAAGGACATCTACTTTGTGCATGACACAAGTAATTTTTCCAACAATTGTCTATGGACAGATTATTTCACTTATAATTCACTGTATCACAATTCCAGTGGGTCAGAAGTTTACATACACTAAGTTGACTGTTCCTTTAAACAGCTTGGAAAATTCCAGAAAATGATGTCATGGCTTTAGAAGCTTCTGATAGGCTAATTGACATCATTTAAGTCAATTGGAGTTATACCTGTGGATGTATTTCAAGGCCTACCTTCAAACTCAGTGCCTCTTTGCTTGACATCATGGGAAAATCAAAAGAAATAAGCCAAGACCTCAGCATTTTTTTTTTGACCTCCACATGTCTGGTTCATCCTTGGGAGCAATTTCCAAATGCCTGAAGGTACCACGTTCATCTGTATAAACAATAGTACGCAAGTATAAACACCATGGGACCACGCAGCCGTCATACCGCTCAGGAAGGAGACGCGTTCCGCCTCCTAGAGATGAACGTACTTTGGTGTGAAAAGTGCAAATCAATCCCAGAACAACAGCAAAGGACCTTGTGAAGATAATGGAGGAAACAGGTACAAAAGTATCTATATCCACAGTAAAACGAGTCCTATATCGACATTACCTGAAAGGCCGCTCAGCAAGGAAGAAGCCTCTGCTCCAAAACCACCATAAAAAAAGCCAGACTACGGTTTGCAACTGCACATGGGGACAGAAAATCGTACTTTTTGGGCAAATGTCCTCTGGTCTGATGAAACAAAAATAGAACTGCTTGGCCATAATGACCATCATTACGTTTGAAAGAAAAAGGGGGAGGCTTGCAAGCCAAAGAACACCATCCCAATCGTGAAGCATGGGGGTGGCAGCATCATGTTGTGGGGTGCTGTGCTGCAGGAGGGACTGGTGCACTTCACAAAATATATGGCATCATGCGGGAGGAAAATTATGTGGATATATTGAAGCAACATCTCAAGACATCAGTCAGGAAGTTAAAGCTTGGTCGCAAATGGGTCTTCCAAATGGACAATGACCCCAAGCATACTTCCAAAGTTGTGGCAAAATGGCTTTAGGACAACAAAGTCAAGGTATTGGAGTGGCCATCACAAAGCCCTGAACTCAATCCTATAGAACATTTGTGGGCAGAACTGAAAAAGCGTGTGCGAGCAAGGAAGGTCGGTGACGTCGACCGCCGAGCACCACCCGAACAAGGAGGGGTTTCGACTTCGGGAGAAGTCGTGACATCTCTCTACTATTATTCTGACATTTCACATTCTTAAAATAAAGTGGAGCTCCTAACTGACCTAAGATAGGGAATTTTTACTAGGATTTGTGTCAGGAATTGTGTCAGGAATTGTGTCAGGAATTGTGAAAAACTGAGTTTAAATGTATTTGGCTAAGGTGTATGTAAACTTCCTGACTTCAACTGTATCTTCCTATTTGTTGACAAGCCAATCTCTGGATGGCATTATAGTTATATTATTAACCTTTTACTGCAGTGTGGCTAAATCAGGGACACACAGTTTTTCTTGGTAGTCTTAAACAAATCAACTTTGAAACAAAAGTAAACACCTCACACACGTGGTTATGGGATTAAAAAAAAGGAGACACCTGTACCATGTCAGATATAGAGTGGACATGAATTACATGTTGAGTTAGCATCCCAATTTTACACTTTATATACATCACAGAAGACTGAAATTTGACATAGAAAATCTGGATTTTCAGAGTTAAAAAAAAAATGTTTTTAAATTATTACAAATATTAATAACATTCCACCCATGACGCCACTATGTAATTTGACTGCAGGGCAACAAAGATCGATTTAACTCAATCTGCAGGACTACATCACATGTTATTTGATGACTTTGTTATTTAAAAGCATTTCTCCCTGAGATGTCCACAGAGAGAGAGACAAAAGTTGAACCCCCAGTCATGTCTTTAACCTGTTTCTCTTGTTCCTCTGTAACCACACACACACACACACACACACACACACACACACACACACACACACACACACACACACACACACACACACACACACACACACACACACACACACACACACACACACACAAACACACGCATGCTGCCTTTGAAACATTGCATGCCACAAAATCCAGCCTAATATGTTTTGAATGTGTGCATGCGGCAAATTTTTTGTTTGTTGCCATTTATATTTTGGCAAATAACAGATGTAGGGAGATTATTTGGGAGACTCATTTGTCATCTGCACACAGAGGGACCATCTGTAGATGGTTGTTTAATAATGAATGGCCCCTCAGCGGTGTCTGTGGCTTTTAGAAGACCCTCAGAGTTTCCGAGGTCTATTTTGCTTAGTGATTCGTTACAGTGCAACGTGTACACGACACATCATAACGCCATGCTTAATTCATCTCATCAATGTTCCATTACTCGTAATGATGATGGTGATCATCCATGTTAAACAGAAGAAACGATCAACAACACATAACAGTCCTAACACAACAACACAACACGCAACGACACAACAACACATAACAGTCCTAACACAACAACACAACACGCAACGACACAACAACACATAACAGTCCTAACACAACAACACAACACGCAACGACACAACAACACAACACACAACGACACAACAACACAACACACAATACACAACACACAATAACGCAACAACACACAATAACACAACACACCACAAAATACACAATACACAATAACACAACACACAATAACACAACACACAATAATACAACACATAATACACAACAAGCAATAACACAGCACACAATACACAACACACAATAACGCAACAACACAACACATAATACACACACACAATAACACAATAACACAACACACCACAAAATACACAATACACAATAACACAACACACAATAACACAACACACAATAACACAACACCCAATAATACAACACACAATGAAACAACACAACACACACAATGACAATAAAAGCTTCACATGTGTATTGTCTGTTAACAGCAGTTTGAAAATAGACAACATGTAGGCGTAGAGTAGGAGTCAGTAGGAGTCAGTAGGAGTCAGTAGGTGTCGGTAGGAGTCAGTAGGAGTCAGTAGGAGTCAGTAGGAGCCAATAGGAGTCAGTAGGAGTCAGTAGGAGTCAGTAGGTGTCAGTAGGAGCCAATAGGAGCCAGTAGGAGTCAGTAGGAGTCAGTAGGTGTAGGTAGGAGTCAGTAGGTGTCAGTAGGAGTCAGTAGGAGTCAGTAGGAGTCAGTAGGAGTCAGTAGGTGTCAGTAGGTGTCAGTAGGTGTCAGTAGGAGTAAGTAGGGGTCAGTAGGAGTCAGTAGGTGTCAGTAGGAGTCAGTAGGAGTCAGTAGGAGTCAGTAGGAGTCAGTAGGAGCCAATAGGTGTCAGTAGGAGTCAGTAGGAGTCAGTAGGAGTAGAGTAGGTGTCAGTAGGTGTTTGTAGTTGTGGAGTAGGAGTCAGTAGGTTGTGAATTTTTTTTGTTGCCAAATGCCATTAAAAATGTCCAAATGAAATGTCCAATTATTTTTTGGTCAATTATACATGCATGAAAGTATTGAATGTGCCAAATCACAGCAAATATCCAATAGATGGCGAGCGCTCTCCACAGTGAATTTTCTTATTGCAAATGTAACACAAGTCGAGACCCAAGAGTCAAATTTTGAAAAAATGAAAATCCTTTCCAAAACTTATCACCCCCTTAAAAAAGTGCTTTCTGGACCGTTTTTTGAAATTCTTTTGATGTTTTGGTCAATTACACATGCATAAGAACTGTATGAACATACTTTTGACATATTTTATTGACGTAACTTTTAAAAATGTTTTGCTTGTACATAAGGCGTATGTTTTGTCCATTTGCAATATGATTTCATAGGAAGTCAAAAGTGACATCATTTGTTCTTTTTTTTGCCAAATGCCATATGAAATGTCCAAAGGAAATGTCCAATTATTTTTTTGTCAATTATACATGTATGAAAGTATTGAATGTGCCAAATCAGGATGTTTGTCCATTTGCCATGTACGATCATAGGATGTCGGTTTCCAAACCCAAAAGTCAGTGAACCATGTCCAAATGGCATTTATACTGCCCAAATGATATATAGCCCTATGTTAAGCCATGAATCAACCTAGATGGTCTATTTGTCATGTATGATGAGGGAGAAGAGGGACTCTGTTGTTTTTTAACGATTTTTTAAAAAATGTCCAAAATGACCATTACCATCACGAATTTGACATGCTCAAAAATACTGCAGAAATGCATAATTGACTGGCATGATGAACTTGAGGTGGCCGGGCAGTGACTCTGGTTCCTCTCCATTGCTTGTCACCCAGCAAGTCAGCGTCCATCAGTCAATTAGATGTCATTCTGACACCAAACTGATACCATCTGACACCAAATCCACTTTTTCCAACTCGTTTAGAAGCCAACTATCACATATTTCAGAGCAGACCCATAATTCACAACGCCTTCAGTTTAAACCATAAAAAAACATAAAACACGTAGTTACGTTCTAGCTGCAGGTCCAGCTCTGACATTATGTGTAGGCCTATGTGAGGCGACCCCGAATCCCAAGTTTCGGCTCGATAGGTCATTCGGTGCCCAAGCAACGACCTTAATTGGTGCTGAAAATCCACTTTTTCCGAGTGTTGCTACGGGGTCCTTGAATGAGCTATCGGACAGAAACGTTGGGGCCAGTCTCTATGGGCCGAGGCGGTTTCAATGCACCTAGTCTTGCGACTCTGGGACATTTCTAAATGTCGCCATTTTTGTGATGGTCAAAATGAATTGAACATATTGCAAATGTACGAGGCTGTTTCTCGGTCTGAGAACCTTCTAGAGCCACATAACTCACTGTGCACTATCGACAGGTTTCTAAAGTTTCAGAGCTCTAGGTCTGACGGTTCTTTGATCGTTCGAACGAAGGTAACTATTGCAGGCACTGTATGTCTCTAAGCCCCACGCTGTGTCACTATGTCCTAGCTGTGTGTGTGTGTGTGTTAGTTTTTTGCAAATCTGATGGGATAAATGACTGATTTACAGTTCATGAGGGTTACCTAGTCACACATGTAAAGTTTTGAAATGATCTGACTTTTTTAACCCTTCGAAACAGCCCCTGTGACCCATATTTAAGGCACTTCCGGTTGGCACAGGATGCTTAGAATCGGCACATGTTGTCTTTCGGTTAGGCTTTCACAGAATCCTGAGTTTTAAGTCTTTACATTAAAAATTGACTGACTTACACAGGGTTGAATTGAGTGATTTTCACAATCTGCAGGTTAGTTATATCAAAACACCTTTAGGGAAGATCCAGTGCACGGCTCGACGCCATCCGCGAATTTTACAAACGTTCGCGGACATCTAGTAAGGGACCGTACATTTGCAATATGGACTTTCTCATTAACCATACAGCAAATGACGAAATGTTCCCTTCATGTATGTAAAGGAGTCCAGGTGAGTCCAATATTGGGCTGATGCGTGTAATGATGGTGATAGGTGTGCACTCAGCCCTGGAGTGAAGCAAAAGTCATTCCCCTAACTAAGAATAATAAATCCCTCTTTACTGGCTCAAATAGCCAACCAATCGGCTTGTTTCCAACCCTTAGTAAACTTTAGGAAAAAATGGTGTTTGACCATATACAATGCTATTTTACAGTAAACAAATTGACAACAAACTTTCAGCACGCTTATAGGGAAGGACATTCCACAAGCACAGCACTTACTCATATGACTGATGATTGGTTGAGAGAAATTGATGATTAAAAGATTGTGGGGGCTATTTTGTTGGACTTCAGTTCAGTTTTTGACATTATCGATCATAGTCTGCTGCTGGAAAAACATATGTGGGCTAGGGGGCAGTATTGAGAATTTTGGAAAAAATATGTGCCCATTTTTAACTGCCTCCTACACCAACTCAGAAGCTAGAATATGCATATTATTGTTCAGGTTTGGATAGAAAACACCCTAAAGTTTCTAAAACTGTTTGAATGGTGTCTGTGAGTATAACAGAACTCCTATGGCAGGCAAAAACCTGACAAGGTTTCATGCAGGAAGTGGCCTGTCTGACAAGGAGTCGTGCGTCTTGTATCTGTTTATTGAAGAGTAAGGATCTTAGCTGTAACGTGACAATTCCCAGGGCTCCAATAGGCTCTCAGAACCCGGGAAAAACCTGAACGATGACGAGGCAGCCTCTGGCTGAAACAGATTATCGCCTTATCCAAGTGGCCGATCAGAGGACCATTGAATGAGGCGCGTGCACGATTCGCCCCCGTGGAGACATTTCATTCGGCTGTTTAGCTTATTGCAGATTCCCGGTCGGAATATTATCGCTTTTCTACGAGATAAATGGCATAAAAATTGGTTTTAAACAGCGGTTGACATGCTTCGAAGTACGGTAATGGAATATTTAGACATTTTTTGTCACGCCATGCGACCATGCGCACGACCGTTATTTACCATTCGTATAGTGTCTAGAACGCACGAACAAAACAGAGGATATTTGGATATAATGATGGATTATTTGGGACCAAACCTACATTTGTTATTGACGTAGAAGTCCTGGGAGTGCATTCTGACGAAGAACAGGAAAGGTAAGAACATTTTTCTTATAGGAAATAGGATTTTGGTGAAGGCTAATCTTGCCGGGTGTCTAAATAGCTAGCCGTGATGGCTGGGCTATGTACTTAGAATATTGCAAAATGTGCTTCATCCGAAAAGCTATTTTAAAATCGGACATATCGAGTGCATAGAGGAGTAATGTATCTATAATTCTTAAAATAATTGTTATGCTTTTTGTGAACGTTTATCGTGAGTGATTTAGCAAACTGTTAGTAAATTCCCCGGAAGTTTGCGGGGGGTATGCTTTTTCTGAACGTCACATGCTAATGTAAAAAGCTGTTTTTTGATATAAATATGAACTTGATTGAACAGACATGCATGTATTGTATAACATAATGTCCTAGGTGTGTCATCTGATGAAGATCATAAAAGGTTAGTGCTGCATTTAGCTGTGGTTTGGGTTTTTGTGACATTATATGCTAGCTTGAAAAATGGGTGTCTGATTATTTCTGGCTGGGCACTCTCCTGACATAATCTAATGTTTTGCTTTCGTTGTAAAGCCTTTTTGAAATCGGACAGTGTGGTTAGATTAAGGAGAGTCTTGTCTTTAAATAGCTGTAAAATAGTCATATGTTTGAGAAATTGAAGTAATAGTATTTCAAACGATTCAAAAATCGCGCCACTGAATTCAGGTGGCTGTTACGTAGGTGGGACGAATTCGTCCCGCCTTGCCCATAGAGGTTAACTGTCTACCAAGCTTCTCCAACATAATTCAGGTAGAATCAGGAATTCCCCAGGGCAGCTGTTTAGGCCCCTTGCTTTTTCAATTTTTCTAGCGACATGCCACTGGCTTTGAGTAAATCCAGTTTGTCTATGTATGCGCATGACTCAACACTATACATGTCAGCTACTACCGCGAATGAAATGACTGCAACACTTAAAAGCTGCAGTTAGTTTCGGAATGGGTGGCAAGGAGTAAATGAGTCCTAAATATTTCGAACACTAAAAGCATTGTATTTGGGACAAATCATTCACTAAATCCTAAACCTCAACTACATCTTGTAATGAGTAATGTGGAAAATGAGCAAGTTGAGGTGACTAAACTGCTTGGAGTAATCCTGGATTGTAAACTGTCATAGTCAAAACATATTGATACAACAGTAGCTAAGATGGGGAGAAGTCTGTCCATAATAAAGCGCTGCTCTACCTTCTTAACAGCACTATCAACAAGGCAGGTCCTACAGGCCCTAGTTTTGTCCCACCTGGACTAATGTTCGGTCCTGTGGTCAGGTGCCACAGAGTGAGTTCGGAAATTGCAATTGGCTTAGAACACTGCAGCACAGCTGGTTCTTAGATGTACACAGAGAGCTAATATTAATAATATGCATGTCAATCTCTCCTGGCTCAAAGTGGAGGAGAGATTGAATTCATCACTACATGTTGAATGCACCGAGCTTGTCTGTTTGAACTACTGTCACACAGCTCGGACACCCATGCATACCCCACAAGACATGCCACAAAAGGTCTCTTCACAGTCTCCAAGTCCAGAACAGACTATGGGAGCCACACAGTACTACATAGAGCCATGACTACATGGAAATCTATTCCACATCAGGGTTCAGATTTAAAAAACAGATAAAAATACACCTTATGAACAGCAGGGACTGTGAAGCAACACAAACATAGGCACAGACACATGCATACAAACACACGATAACGCACTATACACACATGTACACATGGATTTTGTATTGTAGATATGTGGTAGTAGAGTAGGGGCCTTAGGGCACACACTTAGTTTGTTGTGAAATCTGTTGTGAATGTATTGTAATGTTTTTAAAATTGCATAACTGCCTTAATTTTGCTGGACCCCAGGAGGAGTAGCTGCTGCCTTGGCAGCAGGTAATAGGGATCCATAATAAATACAAAACACATGTTGACTGGTTGTTTAGCAACAAAATCGACGTGTGCGCAACTACCATAAATATAATGAAGCATTATAAACTCAGCAAAAAAAGAAACATCCCTTTTTCAGGACCCTGTTTTTCGAAGGTAATTCGTAAAAATCCAAATAACTTCACATATCTTCATTGTAAAGGGTTTAAACACTGTTTCATATGCTTGCTCAATGAACCGTAAACAATTCATGAACATGCACCTGTGGAACGGTCGTTAAGACACTAACAACTTACAGACGGTATGCAATTAAGGTCACAGTTATGAAAACTTAGGACACTAAAGAGGCCTTTCTACTGACGCTGAAAAACACAAAAAGAAAGATGCTCAGGGTCCCTGCTCATCTGTGTGAACATGCCTTAGGCATGCTGCAAGGAGGCATGAGGACTGCAGATGTGGCCAGGGCAATAAGTTGCATTGTCCGTACTGTGAGATGCCTAAGACAGCACTACAGGGAGACAGGACGGACAGCAGATCGTCCTCGCAGTGGCACACCACGTGTAACAACACCTGCACAGGATCGGTACATCCGAACATCACACCTGCGGGACAGGTACAGGATGGCAACTACAACTGCCCGAGTTACACCAGGAATGCATAATCCCTCCATCAGTGCTCAGACTGTCTTCAATAGGCTGAGAGAGGCTGGACTGAGAGCTTGTAGGCCTGTTGTAAGGCAGGCCCTCACCAGACATCACCGGCAACAACATCGCCTATGGGCACAAACCCACCATCGCTGGACCAGAAAGGACTGGCAAAAAGTGCTCTTCACTGACGAGTCGCGGTTTTGTCTCACCAGGGGTGATGGTCGGATTCGCGTTTATCTTTGAAGGAATGAGCTTTACAACGAGGCCTGTAATCTGGAGCGGGATCGATTTGGAGGTTGAGGGTCCGTCATGGTCTGGGGCGGTGTGTCACAGCATCATCTGACTGAGCTTGTTGTCATTGCAAGCAATCTCAACGCTGTGCGTTACAGGGACGACATCCTCCTCCCTCATGTGGTACCCTTCCTGCAGGCTCATCCTGACATGACCCTCCAGCATGACAATGCCACCAGCCATACTGCTCGTTCTGTGCGTGATTTCCTGCAAGACAGGAATGTCAGTGTTCTACCATGGCCAGCAAAGAGCCCGGATCTCAATCCCATTGAGCACATCTGGGACCTGTTGGATCGGAGGGTGAGGGCTAGGGCCATTCCCCCCAGAAATGCACTTGCAGGTGCCTTGGTGGAAGAGTGGGGTAACATCTCACAGCAAGAACTGGCAAATCTGGTACAGTCCATGAGGAGGAGATGCACTGCAGTACTAATGCAGCTGGTGGCCACACCAGATACTGACTGTTACTTTTGATTTTGACCCTGCCTTTATTCAGGGACACATTATTCCATTTCTGTTAGTCACGTCTGTGAAACTTGTTCAGTTTGTGTCTTAGTTGTTGAATCTTGTTATGTTCATACAAATATTTACACATGTTAAGTTTGCTGAAAATAAATGCAGTTGACAGTGAGAGGACATTTCTTTTTTTAGCTGAGTTTAAAATACATATACAAATAAGAAACAAATAGTAACTAATATACAGTAGAATAAACTGTAGTCCCTGTGCTCAAGAATGCACTAAGGTAACCTGCCTAAATGATTCCCTCCCTGTAGAACTCACGTCAGTAGCCATGAAGTGCTTTGAAATACTGGTCATGACTCACATCAATACCATCATCCCGAAAACCCTCGACCCACTCCAATTCGCATACCGCCCCAAATCTCAATCTCACTCCACACTGCCCTTTTCCCACCTGGACAAAAGGAACACCTATGTGAGAATGCTATTCATTGTCTACAGCTCAGCGTTCAACACCATAGTGCCCACAAATCTCATCACTAAGCTAAGGACCCTGGGACTAAACACCTCCCTCTGCAACTGGATCCTGGACTTCCTGACGGGCCGCCCCCAGGTGGTAAGGGTAGGCAACAACACATCTGCCATGCTGATCCTCAACACAGGGAACCCTCAGGAGTGTGTGCTTAGTCCCCTCCTGTACTCCCTGTTCATCCATAACTGCGTGGCCAAGCACGACTCCAACACCATCATTAAGTTTGCTGACGACACAACAGTTGAAGGCCTGATCACCGACAATGATGAGACAGCCTATAGGGAGGAGGTCAGAGACCTGACAGTGTGGTGCCAGGATAACAACCTCTCCCTCAATGTGAGCAAGACAAAGGAGCTAATTGTGGACTACAGGAAAAGGCGGGCCGTACAGGCCCCCATTAACATCGACAGGGCTGTAGTAGAGCGGGTCGAGCGTTTCAAGTTCCTTGGTGTCCACATCACCAACAAACTAACATGGTCCAAACACACCAAGACAGTTGTGAAGAGGGCATGACAACACCTTTAACCCCTCAGGAGACTGAAAAGATTTGGCATGGGTCCCCAGATCCTCAAAAGGTTCTACAGCTGCACCATCGAGAGCATCCTGACCGGTTGCATCACCGCCTGGAATGACAACTGCTCGGCTTTTGACTTTAAAGCGCTACAGAGGGTAATGCGTACGGCCCAATACATCCCTGGGGCCAAGCTTCCTGCCATCCAGGACCTATATAATAGGCGGTGTCAGAGGAGGGCCCTAACAATTGTCAAAGACTCGAGTCACCCCCCCCCCCCCCCTCGCTGCTACTCTCTGTTTATCATCTATGCATAGTCACTTTAACCCTACCTACATGTACAAATTACCTCCACTAACCGGTGCCCCCGCACATTGACTCTGTACCGGTACCCCCTGTATATAGCCTCGTTATGTTATCTTAATGTGTTACTTTTTACTTTTGTTTATTTAGCAAATATTTTCTTAACTCTATTGCTTGAACTGCATTGTTGGTTAAGGGCTTGTGAGTAAACATTTCATGGTAAGGTCTACACCTGTTGTAATCGGCGCATGTGACAAAAAGTTTGATTGATTTGGAATAAACAACCACAGGTGAGCTCCGTTATAAATGGAGGCTCTCTTACTTTCACCCACACAGATACATCAGACACATCACCCACACAGACACATCACCCACACAGACACATCACCCACACAGACACATCACCCACACAGACACATCACCCACACAGACACATCACCCACACAGACACTGTCACGATCGTTGTAAGACCTGGACCAAGGCGTAGCGTGCGTAGCGTTCCACATCTCTATTATAAAGTGAAACTTCAAAAAACAATAAACAGCAAACGAAACGTGAAGCTCAAGCAGTGCTCACAGGCAACTACACAGAAACAAGATCCCACAAAACACAGTGGGGAAATGGCTGCCTAAATATGATCCCCAATCAGAGACAACGATAAACAGCTGCCTCTGATTGGGAACCATATCAGGCCAACATAGAAATAAACACTCTAGATCACCTACCCTAGTCACACCCCGACCTAACCAAAATAGAGAATAAAAGGCTCTCTATGGTTAGGGCGTGATAGACACATCACCCACACAGATACATCACCCACACAGACACATCACCCACACATCACCCACACAGATACATCACCCACACAGACACATCACCCACACAGACACGTCACCCACACAGACACATCACCCACACAGATGAATCACCCACACAGACACATCACCCACACAGACACATCACCCACACAGACACATCACCCACCCACACAGACACGTCACCCACACATCACCCACACATCACCCACACAGATACATCACCCACACAGACACATCACCCACACAGATACATCACCCACACATCACCCTCACATCACCCACACAGACACGTCACCCACACATCACCCACACAGATACATCACCCACACAGATACATCACCCTCACAGACACGTCACCCACACATCACCCACACATCACCCACACAGATACATCACCCACACAGACACATCACCCACACAGACACATCACCCACACAGAGACATCCCCCACACATCACCCACACAGAAACATCACCCACACAGACACATCACCCACACAGACACATCATGCTCCAAAAGAGACATCATTTCACCTCCATCTACATTCAGAGACACTCCAAAACAACATTGATGAGAGGCAGGTGTCGACGCGACAGTGTGGAAATGGAAAGAGAAATGTGAAATGTGAGAATGAGATGTATAAACCTGAATATGGATTGTTGAGTGTCAAGCCAGTAATACCGTGCCAATTTCAAGTAAATATTTTCCTTCAATATTGAGGTATTTCATAAGAGGGGAGGGGAGGGCAGGGCAGGGGAGAGCCCAGAGGCTAGTGGGAGGTGGTTTGTCACATTCTATGTGTGAGTTCTGCACGGATCTGTGTAAATATTTCAGCGCTAGAATTAGGTCAATGTGGTGGAGGGGAATAAGAGGATCCATTTGTGCAATTTGTGGTCAATCGCAGACGACGGGCCCACAAAGCGTTTCCGATCTGCCTTGAGACAATAGAGACATGGATTGTGTATATGTGCCATTCAAACGGGTGTATGGGCAAGACCAATAGATTTAAGTGCATTTGAACGGGGTACGGTAGTAGGTGCCTGGCGTACCGGTTTGAATGTATCAAGAACTGCGAATAAATAAATAAATACCTACAGGTTAAGTATAGATAAAATCACTTCCTTTATAATGAATCTGCCACTAATGTGTTGATCTGTGTCCCTGGGTTACGTAAGGTGAGCTCACACCTGTAGGGAACCGGAAAAGAAATACCATAGCAACCACGCCTTAGTTACCTAACCTCTGACCCTTGTATCAGGTGTTAATCTCAGTCCTGACTGGTCAGTTTTGGTCATAAAATGAAAACACTACACTCCCAAATTCACCAAAGCTCTGGATACTTCCTTTAACAGTCCAGATGGCAATTTTCACCAACAGAACTTCACCAACAGAACTTCACAAACACAAAACAGAGCTCTCTTTTTCTCTTTCCCTCTGTCTCTCTCTCACACTTCTCTCTCTCATTCTCTATCTTCTCTCTCTCTCTCTTTCTGTCTCTCCTTCTCTCTCTCTCTTTGTCTCTCCTTCTCACTCTCACTCTCTCTCTCATTCTCTCTCTCTCTTCTCTCTCTCTCCCTCTCTTTCTGCCCTTTCTCTCTCTCTCTGCCCTCTCTGCCCTTTCTCTTTCTCTCCCTCTCTCTGCCCTTTCTCTCTCTCTCTGCCCTCTCTCTCTCTGCCCTCTCTCTCTCTCTCTCTCTCCCCCTCACACCAGAGCCACAATGGATTATTTATGTACATTATCTTTCTCTCCCCCTCTCTCTTATTATCTCCCCCCCCCCCTCTCTCTCTCGCTCATTCTCTCTCTCTCTCTGTCTCTGTTTCTTCCTCACACCAGAGACACAATGGATTATTTATGCCTCCTCTCTCTCTCTCTCTCTCTCTCTCTCTCTCTCTCTCTCTCTCTCTCTCTCTCTCTCTCTCTCTCTCTCTCTCTCTCTCACCAGAGCCACAATGGATTATTTATGTACATTATGTGTCTCCCTTGAACACCTTGAAAATATTAATTTCATTCATACCGACTTCCTCTCATGCATACTGTATGTTCTTAACACTGTGTTTCTGTAGTAGAAACAGGAGTTTTCATTGATCCAGTCTTTCCCTCAGACTCCATAAAGCAGGTATGTTTCCAGGCAGGGTGAAGAGGGCATGCCCTGTGTTGAGGCCCCGACCTCGCAAGCCCAGATACGTTGACCTAGGTGTGGTAGGGGTTGAGGGGTAGGAGGGGTAGGTAGGTGTGGTAGGGTTGAGGGGTAGGGGGGTAGGTAGGTGTGGTAGGGGTTGAGGGGTAGGAGGGGTAGGTAGGTGTGGTAGGGTTGAGGGGTAGGAGGGGTAGGTAGGTGTGGTAGGGGTAGAGAGGTAGGAGGGGTAGGTAGGTGTGGTGGGGTGGGAGGGGTAGGTAGGTGTGGTAGGGGGAGAGAGGTAGGAGGGGTAGGTAGGTGTGGTAGGGTTGAGTGGTAGGAGGGGTAGGTAGGTGTGGTAGGGGTAGAGAGGTGGGAGGGGTAGGTAGGTGTGGTAGGGGTAGAGAGGTAGGAGGGGTAGGTAGGTGTGGTAGGGGTTGAGGGGTAGGAGGGGTAGGTAGGTGTGGTAGGGTTGAGGGGTAGGATGGGTAGGTAGGTGTGGTAGGGATAGAGAGGTAGGAGGGGTAGGTAGGTGTGGTAGGGTTGAGGGATGGGAGGGGTAGGTAGGTGTGGTAGGGGTAGAGAGGTAGGAGGGGTAGGTAGGTGTGGTAGGGTTGAGGGGTAGGAGGGGTAGGTAGGTGTGGTAGGGGTAGAGAGGTGGGAGGGGTAGGTAGGTGTGGTAGGGGTAGAGAGGTAGGAGGGGTAGGTAGGTGTGGTAGGGGTTGAGGGGTAGGAGGGGTAGGTAGGTGTGGTAGGGGTTGAGGGGTAGGAGGGGTAGGTAGGTGTGGTAGGGGTAGAGAGGTAGGAGGGGTAGGTAGGTGTGGTAGGGTTGAGGGGTAGGAGGGGTAGGTAGGTGTGGTAGGGGTAGAGAGGTAGGAGCGGTAGGTAGGTGTGGTGGGGGAGAGAGGTAGGAGGGGTAGGTAGGTGTGGTAGGGGTAGAGAGGTAGGAGGGGTAGGTAGGTGTGGAGGGGTAGAGAGGTAGGAAGGGTAGGTAGGTGTGGTAGAGGTAGAGGGGTAGGTAGGTGTGGTAGAGGTAGAGGGGTAGGTAGGTGTGGTAGGGGTAGAGGGGTAGGTAGGTGTGGTTGGGGTAGAGGGGTAGAGGGGTAGGTAGGTGTGGTGGGGTAGAGGGGTAGGTAGGTGTGGTTGGGGTAGAGGGGTAGGTAGGTGTGGTAAGGTTGAGGGGTAGATAGGTGGGGTAGAGGTAGAGGGGTAGAGGGGTAGGTAGGTGTGGTAGAGGTAGAGGGGTAGGTAGGTGTGGTGGAGGTAGAGGGGTAGGTAGGTGTGGTAGTGGTAGATGGGTAAGTAGGTGTGGTAGAGGTAGATGGGTAGGTAGGTGTGGTAGAGGTTTAGGGGTAGGTAGGTGTGGTAGAGGGGTAGAGGGTTAGTTGTTTTCACATGTTGAGTTTAAATATAAAAGTCCACGTTACACCAACTTCTTACATGTGAGGAAAATAACACTTTTTCCACCACATATGTGAATTGCAGTTTGACGTGAAATTTGTAGTTTCACATGTTAAAACTTTCACATGTGGAATTGCAGAATCTAGACATACCCTTAACAGATGGCGCAACAGGCTGAGGATCTCACGGTAGGGCACCTCCCTACAACATACTGCTACTACAGTTTACACAGAGACTGCAGTTTACACAGAGACTGCAGTTTACACAGAGACTGTAGTTTACACAGAGACTGTTACACAGAGACTGCAGTTTACACAGAGACTGTTACACAGAGACTGCAGTTTACACAGAGACTGTTACACAGAGACTGCAGTTTACACAGAGACTGTAGTTTACACAGAGACTGTAGTTTACACAGACTGCATTTTTCACAGAGACTGCAGTTTACACAGAGACTGTTACACAGAGACTGCATTTTTCACAGAGACTGTAGTTTACACAGAGACTGCATTTTTCACAGAGACTGCAGTTTACACAGAGACTGCAGTTTACACAGAGACTGTTACACAGAGACTGCAGTTTACACAGAGACTGTTACACAGAGACTGCAGTTTACACAGAGACTGTTTCACAGAGACTGCAGTTTACACAGAGACTGTAGTTTACACAGAGACTGTTACACAGAGACTGCAGTTTACACAGAGAGTGTTACACAGAGA
This sequence comes from Salmo salar, assembly GCF_965601325.2. NCBI lineage: Eukaryota > Metazoa > Chordata > Actinopteri > Salmoniformes > Salmonidae > Salmo > Salmo salar. Next base: position 10,778,874 of record NC_138305.1, read on the forward strand.
CTGCAGTTTACACAGAGACTGTTACACAGAGACTGCAGTTTACACAAAGACTATAGTTTACACAGAGACTGTAGTTTACACAGACTGCATTTTTCACAGAGACTGCAGTTTACACAGAGACTGTTACACAGAGACTGCAGTTTACACAGAGACTGCAGTTTACACAGAGACTGTAACACAGAGACTGCAGTTTACACAGAGACTGTAGTTTACACAGAGACTGTTACACAGAGACTGCATTTTTCACAGAGACTGCAGTTTACACAGAGACTGTTACACAGAGACTGCAGTTTACACAGAGACTGTTACACAGATACTGCAGTTTACACAGAGACTGTTACACAGCGACTGCAGCTTACACAGAGATTGTTACACAGAGACTGCAGTTTACACAGAGACTGCAGTTTACACAGAGACTGTAACACAGAGACTGCAGTTTACACAGAGACTGTAGTTTACACAGAGACTGTTACACAGATACTGCAGTTTACACAGAGACTGTTACACAGAGACTGCAGCTTACACAGAGACTGTTACACAGAGACTGCAGCTTACACAGAGACTGTTACACAGAGACTGCATTTTACACAGAGACTGTTACACAGAGACTACATTTTACACAGAGACTGTTACACAGAGACTGCGGTTTACACAGAGACTGTTACACAGAGACTGCAGTTTACACAGAGACTGCAGTTTACACAGAGACTGTTACACAGACACTGAACACAGAGACTGCATTTTACACAGAGACTGTTACACAGATACTGCATTTTTCACAGAGACTGTTACACAGAGACTGCATTTTTCACAGAGACTGCAGTTTACACAGAGACTGCAGCTTACACAGAGACTGTTACACAGAGACTGCAGTTAACACAGATACTGCAGTTTACACAGAGACTTTAGTGTGTTGTATTGTTCTATGGAGTAGTCTTACGGAGTACAATGATGTCTTTAGGGCACATCTGTCCATGAGACAAAAGGATCTGTGCATCTGAGACACTTCTGACAGGGAACAAATGAGTAATTGAAGTGAACTAATCCAAGAAAATATAAAATAAACCGTTTAACTCACAAACTGAAACCTCATGAATGGGCTGGATGCCACACGGAATGGAAACACACATTTTGACAATGGAGCGAGGAGAGGAGAGGAGAGGCGAGGCGAGGAGAGGCGGGGAGAGGAAAGGAGAGTCGAGGCGAGGCGAAGAGAGGAGAGGCGAGGCGAGGAGAGGCGGGGAGAGGAAAGGCGAGGCGAGGAGAGGCGAGGCGAGGCGAGGCGAAGAGAGGAGAGGAGAGGAGAGGAGAGGAGAGGAGAGGAGAGGAGAGGAGAGGAGAGGAGAGGAGAGGAGAGGAGAGGAGAGGAGAGGAGAGGAGAGGAGAGGAGAGGAGAGGAGAGGAGAGGAGAGGAGAGCGGGCAGTTGGTAAGTGGAAACCAGTTTGATCATTACTCAGTAAAAATGAGGACATGCAAAAAATGCTACCTGTCCCAGTCTGTAGAACTAACCACCATTATGTTTGTCCTCTGCAGGCTGTAGAACTAACCACCATTATGTTTGTCCTCTGCAGGCTGTAGAACTAACCACCATTATGTTTGTCCTCTGCAGGATGAGACCACTTAGGTGGAAAAGTAAACACTAGTGTTGAACATTTGGTCACAAAGCAGCCCTAATGTGAATCAGAGGTTGCATGAGAAAATAACCACACTGTTTTAGCTCCTAATGGACCATGGTCCTAATCATCACTCACTACAACTATTATAACATCTCATTATAACTATTATAACATCTCATTATAACTATTATAACATCTCATTATAACTATTATAACATCTCACTATAACTATTATAACATCTCATTATAACTATAACTATTATAACATCTCATTATAACTATTATAACATCTCATTGTAACTATTATAACATCTCATTATAACTATTATAACATCTCATTATAACTATTATAACATCTCACTACAACTATTATAACATCTCATTATAACTATTATAACATCTCATTATAACTATTATAACATCTCATTATAACTATTATAACATCTCATTATAACTATTATAACATCTAATTATAACTATTATAACATCTCACTATAACTATTATAACATCTCATTGTAACTAATATATAACATCTCATTATAACTATTATAACATCTCATTATAACTAATATAACATCTCATTATAACTATAACAATTATAACATCTCACTATAACTTATATAACATCTCATTATAACTATTATAACATCTCATTATAACTGTAACTATTATAACATCTCAATTTAACTATAACTATTATAACATCTCATTATAACTATTATAACATCTCACTATAACTATTATAACATCTCACTATAACTAATATAACATCTCACTATAACTATTATTACATCTCATTATAACTATAACTATTATAACATCTCACTATAACTATTTTAACATATCATTATAACTATTATAACATCTCATTATAACTATTAAACATCTCATTATAACTATTATAACATCTCATTATAACTATAACTATTATAACATCTCATTAAAACTATAACTAATATAACATCTCATTATAACTATTATAACATCTCATTGTAACTATTATAACATCTCATTGTAACTATTATAACATCTCATTATAACTATTATAACATCTAATTGTAACTAATATAACATCTCAATACAACTATTATAACATCTCATTATAACTATTATAACATCTCATTATAACTATTATAACATCTCACTATAACTATTATAACATCTCACTATAACTATTATAACATCTCACTATAACTATTATAACATCTCATTATAACTATTATAACATCTCATTATAACTATTATAACATCTCATTATAACTATTATAACATCTCACTATAACTATTATAACATCTCATTATAACTATAACTATTATAACATCTCATTATAACTATTATAACATCTCATTGTAACTACTATAACATCTCATTATAACTATTATAACATCTCATTATAACTATTATAACATCTCATTATAACTATTATAACATCTCACTATAACTATTATAACATCTCATTATAACTATAACTATTATAACATCTCATTATAACTATTATAACATCTCATTATAACTATTGTAACATCTCATTATAACTATTATAACATCTCATTATAACTATTATAACATCTCACTACAACTATTATAACATCTCATTATAACTATTATAACATCTCATTATAACTATTATAACATCTCATTATAACTATTATAACATCTCATTATAACTATTATAACATCTCACTACAACTATTATAACATCTCATTATAACTATTATAACATCTCATTATAACTATTATAACATCTCATTATAACTATTATAACATCTCATTATAACTATAACTATTATACACATCTCACTATAACTATTTTAACATATCATTATAACTATTATAACATCTCATTATAACTATTCAACATCTCATTATAACTATTATAACATCTCATTATAACTGTAACTATTATAACATCTCCAACTTTACACCTATAACTATTATAACATCTCATTATAACGTATTATAACACTCTCCCACTCACTCAACTATTATAACATCTCACTATAACTATTATAACATCTCACTATAACTAATATAACATCTCACTATAACTATTATTACATCTCATTATAACTATAACTATTATAACATCTCACTATAACTATTTTAACATATCATTATAACTATTATAACATCTCATTATAACTATTAAACATCTCATTATAACTATTATAACATCTCATTATAACTATAACTATTATAACATCTCATTAAAACTATAACTAATATAACATCTCATTATAACTATTATAACATCTCATTGTAACTATTATAACATCTCACTGTAACTAATATAACATCTCATTATAACTATTATAACATCTCATTATAACTATAACTATTATAACATCTCACTATAACTATTATAACATCTCATTATAACTATTATAACATCTCATTATAACTATTATAACATCTCATTATAACTATTATAACATCTCATTATAACTATAACTATTATAACATCTCATTAAAACTATAACTAATATAACATCTCATTATAACTATTATAACATCTCATTGTAACTATTATAACATCTCACTGTAACTATTATAACATCTCATTATAACTATTATAACATCTAATTGTAACTATATAACATCTCAATACAACTATTATAACATCTCATTATAACTATTATAACATCTCATTATAACTATTATAACATCTCACTATAACTATTATAACATCTCACTATAACTATTATAACATCTCATTATAACTATTATAACATCTCATTATAACTATTATAACATCTCATTATAACTATTATAACATCTCACTATAACTATTATAACATCTCATTATAACTATAACTATTATAACATCTCATTATAACTATTATAACATCTCATTGTAACTATTATAACATCTCACTACAACTATTATAACATCTCATTATAACTATTATAACATCTCATTATAACTATTATAACATCTCACTACAACTATTATAACATCTCACTATAACTATTATAACATCTCATTGTAACTAATATATAACATCTCATTATAACTATTATAACATCTCATTATAACTAATATAACATCTCATTATAACTATAACAATTATAACATCTCACTATAACTTATATAACATCTCATTATAACTATTATAACATCTCATTATAACTGTAAATATTATAACATCTCAATTTAACCACAACTATTATAACATCTCATTATAACTATTATAACATCTCACTATAACTATTATAACATCTCACTATAACTAATATAACATCTCACTATAACTATTATTACATCTCATTATAACTATAACTATTATAACATCTCACTATAACTATTTTAACATATCATTATAACTATTATAACATCTCATTATAACTATTAAACATCTCATTATAACTATTATAACATCTCATTATAACTATAACTATTATAACATCTCATTAAAACTATAACTAATATAACATCTCATTATAACTATTATAACATCTCATTGTAACTATTATAACATCTCATTGTAACTATTATAACATCTCATTATAACTATTATAACATCTAATTGTAACTAATATAACATCTCAATACAACTATTATAACATCTCATTATAACTATTATAACATCTCACTATAACTATTATAACATCTCATTATAACTATAACTATTATAACATCTCATTATAACTATTATAACATCTCATTGTAACTATTATAAGATGTCATTATAACTTTTATAACATCTCATTATAACTATTATAACATCTCATTATAACTATTATAACATCTCATTATAACTATTATAACATCTCACTGTAACTATTATAACATCTCATTATAACTATTATAACATCTCATTATAACTATTATAACATCTCATTGTAACTATTATAACATCTCATTATAACTATTATAACATCTCATTATAACTATTATAACATCTCACTACAACTATTATAACATCTCATTATAACTATTATAACATCTCATTATAACTATTATAACATCTCACTACAACTATTATAACATCTCATTATAACTATTATAACATCTCATTATAACTATTATAACATCTCATTATAACTATTATAACATCTCATTATAACTATAACTATTATAACATCTCACTATAACTATTTTAACATATCATTATAACTATTATAACATCTCATTATAACTATTCAACATCTCATTATAACTATTATAACATCTCATTATAACTATAACTATTATAACATCTCATTAAAACTATAACTAATATAACATCTCATTATAACTATTATAACATCTCATTGTAACTATTATAACATCTCATTGTAACTATTATAACATCTCACTACTAACTATTATAACATCTCATTATAACTATTATAACATCTCATTATAACTATTATAACATCTCATTATAACTATTATAACATCTAATTATAACTATTATAACATCTCACTATAACTATTATAACATCTCATTGTAACTAATATATAACATCTCATTATAACTATTATAACATCTCATTATAACTAATATAACATCTCATTATAACTATAACAATTATAACATCTCACTATAACTTATATAACATCTCATTATAACTATTATAACATCTCATTATAACTGTAAATATTATAACATCTCAATTTAACCACAACTATTATAACATCTCATTATAACTATTATAACATCTCACTATAACTATTATAACATCTCACTATAACTAATATAACATCTCACTATAACTATTATTACATCTCATTATAACTATAACTATTATAACATCTCACTATAACTATTTTAACATATCATTATAACTATTATAACATCTCATTATAACTATTAAACATCTCATTATAACTATTATAACATCTCATTATAACTATAACTATTATAACATCTCATTAAAACTATAACTAATATAACATCTCATTATAACTATTATAACATCTCATTGTAACTATTATAACATCTCATTTTAACTATTATAACATCTCATTATAACTATTATAACATCTAATTGTAACTAATATAACATCTCAATACAACTATTATAACATCTCATTATAACTATTATAACATCTCATTATAACTATTATAACATCTCACTATAACTATTATAACATCTCACTATAACTATTATAACATCTCATTATAACTATTATAACATCTCATTATAACTATTATAACATCTCATTATAACTATACCTACTATAACATCTCATTATAACTATAACTATTATATAATCTCATTACAACTATTATAACATCTCATTATAACTATAACTATTATAACATCTCATTATAACTATAACTATTATAACATCTCATTAAAACTATAACTAATATAACATCTCATTATAACTATTATAACATCTCATTGTAACTATTATAACATCTCATTTTAACTATTATAACATCTCATTATAACTATTATAACATCTAATTGTAACTAATATAACATCTCAATACAACTATTATAACATCTCATTATAACTATTATAACATCTCATTATAACTATTATAACATCTCACTATAACTATTATAACATCTCACTATAACTATTATAAAATCTCATTATAACTATTATAACATCTCATTATAACTATTATAACATCTCATTATAACTATACCTACTATAACATCTCATTATAACTATAACTATTATATAATCTCATTACAACTATTATAACATCTCATTATAACTATAACTATTATAACATCTCATTATAACTAATATAACATCTCATTATAACTATTATAACATCTCAATATAACTATTATAACATCTCATTATAACTATAACTATTATAACATCTCATTATAACTATTATAACATCTCATTATAACTAATATAACATCTCATTGTAACTAATATAACATCTCATTATAACTATTATAACATCTCATTATAACTATTATAACATCTCATTATAACTATAACTATTATAACATATCATTATCACTATAACTATTATAATATTTCATTGTAACTAATATAACATCTCACTATAACTATTATAACAACTCATTATAACTATTATAACATCTCATTACAACTATTATAACATCTCACTATAACTTATATAACATCTCATTATAACTATTATAACATCTCATTATAACTATTATAACATCTCAATATAACTATTATAACATCTCATTATAACTATAACTATTATAACGTCTCATTATAACTATTATAACATCTCATTATAACTAATATAACATCTCATTATAACTAATATAACATCTCATTTTAACTATTATAACATCTCATTATAACTATTATAACATCTCATTATAACTATAACTATTATAACATCTCATTATCACTATAACTATTATAATATTTCATTGTAACTAATGTAACATCTCACTATAACTATTATAACAACTCATTATAAGTATTATAACATCTCATTATAACTATTATAACATCTCACTAAAACCTATATAACATCTCATTATAAATATTATAACATCTTATTGTAACTGTAACTATTATTACATCTCATTATAACTATTATAACATCTCACTATAACTTATATAACATCTCATTATAACTATTATAACATCTCATTATAACTATTATAACATCTCATTATAACTAATATAACATCTCATTATAACTAATATACCATCTCATTATAACTATAACAATTATAACATCTCACTATAACTATTTTAACATATCATTATAACTATTATAACATCTCATTATAACTATAACTATTATAACATCTCATTGTAACTATTATAACATCTCATTGTAACTATTATACCATCTCATTATAACTATTATAACATCTCATTATAACTATAACTATTATAACATCTCACTATAACTATTATAACATCTTATTATAACTATTATAACATCTCATTATAACTATTATAACATCTCATTAGAACTATAAACTATTATAACATCTCACTATAACTATTATAACATCTCATAATAACTATTATAACATCTCATTATAACTATTATAACATCTCATTATAACTATAACTATTATAACATCTCATTATAACTATTATAACATCTCATTATAACTATAACTATTATAACATCTCATTTTAACTATTATACCATCTCATAACTATTATAACATCTCATTATAACTACAACTATTATAACATCTCATTATAACTATAATTAATATAACATCTCACTATAACTATTTTAACATCTCATTATAACTATTATAAGATCTCATTATAACTATTATAACATCTCACTATAACTATTATAACATCTCATTATGACTATTATAACATCTCATTATAACTATAACTATTATAACATCTCACTATAACTATTTTAACATATCATTATAACTATTATAACATCTCATTATAACTATTAAACATCTCATTATAACTATTATAACATCTCATTATAACTATAACTATTATAACATCTCATTAAAACTATAACTAATATAACATCTCATTATAACTATTATAACATCTCATTGTAACTATTATAACATCTCATTGTAACTATTATAACATCTCACTACAACTATTATAACATCTCATTATAACTATTATAACATCTCATTGTAACTAATATATAACATCTCATTATAACTATTATAACATCTCATTATAACTAATATAACATCTCATTATAACTATAACAATTATAACATCTCACTATAACTTATATAACATCTCATTATAACTATTATAACATCTCATTATAACTGTAAATATTATAACATCTCAATTTAACTACAACTATTATAACATCTCATTATAACTATTATAACATCTCACTATAACTATTATAACATCTCACTATAACTAATATAACATCTCACTATAACTATTATTACATCTCATTATAACTATAACTATTATAACATCTCACTATAACTATTTTAACATATCATTATAACTATTATAACATCTCATTATAACTATTAAACATCTCATTATAACTATTATAACATCTCATTATAACTATAACTATTATAACATCTCATTAAAACTATAACTAATATAACATCTCATTATAACTATTATAACATCTCATTGTAACTATTATAACATCTCATTGTAACTATTATAACATCTCATTATAACTATTATAACATCTAATTGTAACTAATATAACATCTCAATACAACTATTATAACATCTCATTATAACTATTATAACATCTCATTATAACTATTATAACATCTCACTATAACTATTATAACATCTCACTATAACTATTATAACATCTCATTATAACTATTATAACATCTCATTATAACTATTATAACATCTCATTATAACTATACCTACTATAACATCTCATTATAACTATAACTATTATATAATCTCATTACAACTATTATAACATCTCATTATAACTATAACTATTATAACATCTCATTATAACTAATATAACATCTCATTATAACTATTATAACATCTCATTATAACTATAACTATTATAACATCTCATTATAACTATTATAACATCTCATTATAACTAATATAACATCTCATTATAACTATTATAACATCTCATTATAACTATAACTATTATAACATATCATTATCACTATAACTATTATAATATTTCATTGTAACTAATATAACATCTCACTATAACTATTATAACAACTCATTATAACTATTATAACATCTCATTACAACTATTATAACATCTCACTATAACTTATATAACATCTCATTATAACTATTATAACATCTCATTATAACTATTATAACATCTCAATATAACTATTATAACATCTCATTATAACTATAACTATTATAACATCTCATTATAACTATTATAACATCTCATTATAACTAATATAACATCTCATTATAACTAATATAACATCTCATTTTAACTATTATAAGATCTCATTATAACTATTATAACATCTCATTATAACTATAACTATTATAACATATCATTATCACTATAACTATTATAATATTTCATTGTAACTAATATAACATCTCACTATAACTATTATAACAACTCATTATAACTATTATAACATCTCATTACAACTATTATAACATCTCACTATAACTTATATAACATCTCATTATAACTATTATAACATCTCATTATAACTATTATAACATCTCAATATAACTATTATAACATCTCATTATAACTATAACTATTATAACATCTCATTATAACTATTATAACATCTCATTATAACTAATATAACATCTCATTATAACTAATATAACATCTCATTTTAACTATTATAAGATCTCATTATAACTATTATAACATCTCATTATAACTATAACTATTATAACATCTCATTATCACTATAACTATTATAATATTTCATTGTAACTAATGTAACATCTCACTATAACTATTATAACAACTCATTATAAGTATTATAACATCTCATTTTAACTATTATAACATCTCACTAAAACCTATATAACATCTCATTATAAATATTATAACATCTCATTGTAACTGTAACTATTATTACATCTCATTATAACTATTATAACATCTCACTATAACTTATATAACATCTCATTATCAACTATTATAACATCTCATTATAACTATTATAACATCTCATTATAACTAATATACCATCTCATTATAACTATAACAATTATAACATCTCACTATAACTATTATAACATCTCATTATAACTATTATACCATCTCATTATAACTATTATACCATCTCATTATAACTATTATAACATCTCATTATAACTACAACTATTATAACATCTCATTATAACTATAATTAATATAACATCTCACTATAACTATTATAACATCTTATTATAACTATTATAACATCTCATTATAACTATTATAACATCTCATTAGAACTATAAACTATTATAACATCTCACTATAACTATTATAACATCTCATAATAACTATTATAACATCTCATTATAACTATTATAACATCTCATTATAACTATAACTATTATAACATCTCATTATAACTATTATAACATCTCATTATAACTATAACTAATATAACATCTCATTTTAACTATTATACCATCTCATAACTATTATAACATCTCATTATAACTACAACTATTATAACATCTCATTATAACTATAATTAATATAACATCTCACTATAACTATTTTAACATCTCATTATAACTATTATAAGATCTCATTATAACTATTATAACATCTCACTATAACTATTATAACATCTCATTATGACTATTATAACATCTCATTATAACTATAACTATTATAACATCTCACTATAACTATTATAACATCTCATTATAACTATTATAACATCTCATTATAACTATTATAACATCTCATTATAACTATAACTATTATAATATCTCATTATAACTATTATAACATCTCATTATAACTATAACTATTATAACATCTCATTATTCCACACCTAAAATGTGGGGTATATGAAACATAAGACCAAGAAATGACAAGGGTTTGAGTGAGATGACTAACTGGTGGCAACACACCTCTCCAGAGTTCACAGTTCATAAGACATTTCAATGCACTTCTATGACTCAACCAACAGTTTTCAACTATCAGCACTCCCAGCTATGAGGAATTACAGCACTCCCAGCTATGAGGAACTACAGCACTCCCAGCTATGAGGAACTACAGCACTCCCAGCTATGAGGAACTACAGCACTCCCAGCTATGAGGAACTACAGCACTCCCAGCTATGAGGAACTATCAGCACTCCCAGCTATGAGGAACTACAGCACTCCCAGCTATGAGGAACTACAGCACTCCCAGCTATGAGGAACTACAGCACTCCCAGCTATGAGGAACTACAGCACTCCCAGCTATGAGGAACTACAGCACTCCCAGCTATGAGGAACTATCAGCACTCCCAGCTATGAGGAACTATCAGCACTCCCAGCTATGAGGAACTATCAGCACTCCCAGCTATGAGGACCTATCAGCACTCCCAGCTATGAGGAACTAGAAGACACTTGTATTGTTTCGTTTGGAACACATCCCTGCATCTCCACCATCTCACAATGACTGTTGTTGTTTATCCAATCCAGAAACGGTCCATTATAAATCTCAAATCTGGGTCAGGTGGTCTTGAAGTGAAAGCTTTTTTTCTATTGCCCGACATGACTAACTAAGTTATAAAATATGATATATGATATTGCAGTGCTTTCACAAGGCAATTCAAGGGAAACAGATCATAAATATGGTGTGCATTGAAAGGAGTCATGAGGGCATTCAGGTACGTGTGACCTGGCAAATGTTCTTCCCAATAGACAAACACCAGAACAGCGCAGGGTATAACGGCAGGTCGTCTGGTAGCTGTACATCAAACATAGTGATCATATATGACAAGAGTTTAATGATATGGAAATGTGAAGTCCACATTTGGGGTGTTTGGTTTGCTTCTATGACATCAAAGCGTTATTTATTATAATCCTCAACATCTCATCTTTCAGAATACATGGCCACCTCTTAATTTACAGCAGTTCCCTCAATCAGACAACAACGAAATGGGTGAAAGTTGCCCAATTACCTGGAGGGATGGGGAGGGGGAGGGTGACTTCTTGTCACGTGAGGTGCTAAAGTTCAGAACGGCTGTCAATCAAAACCCATACAAAGCTGTGAAGAACAGAGCCTGAGCTCTGACGTCATGTTTAGCATGTTTACTGTTTGGTTTATTATATGTTATTTTATTTCACCTTTATTTAAGCAGGTAGGCCAGTTGAGAACAAGTTCTCATTTACAACTGCGACCTGGCCAACATAAAGCAAAGTAATGCGACAGAAACAACAACACAGAGTTACACATAAAAAAAAGCAACTGTACAACCAATACATTCGAATTTAGGTACTTATTAGTGTCCAAATCTGCCTCGGTCAACCAATACAGGGCTACGACTATTATAACAACGATGAATCTTTTTACTTTTTGGTACAGGAAAATCATCTGTTTATTCAGTGTCCCAGCTGTCCAGGTGAACACAATAAACACAATAACAGCAGTGTCACATACAGCAGTATGTATATACTGTACTCTATACCATCTACTGCATCTTGCCATCTTGATGTAATGTATCACTAGCCACTTTAAACAATGCCGCTTCATATAATGTTTTCATAACCTACATTACTCATCTCATATGTATATACTGTACTCTATACCATCTACTGAATCTTGCCTATGCCGTTCGGCCATCGCTCATTTATGTATTTTTATGTACATATTCGTATTCATTCCTTTACACTTGTGTGTGTGTATAAGGTAGTTGTTGTGGAATTGGTAGATTACTTGTTAGATATTACTGCATGGTCGGAACTAGAAGCACAAGCATTTCGCTACACTCGCATTAACATCTGCTAACCATGTGTATGTGACAAATAAAATTTGATTTTATTTGTTTTGAGCTGTCCAGGTGAACACATTAAACACAACAACAGCAGTGTCCCAGTTGGCCATGTTAAAGGCAGCACTGGGAATCATGTAGCAATAGACAATAGACAGACGATAGACAGTAGACGATAAAGCAATAAGGTCCGAGGAGGTGTGGTATATGGCCAATATACCAAGGCTTAGGGCTGTCTGGATACAGCCCTTAGCCGTGGTATATTGGCCATATATCACAAACTCCCGAGGTGCCTTATTGCTATTATAAACAGGTTACCAACGTAATTAGAGCAGTAAAAATAAATGTTTTGGCACACCTGTGGTATACGGTCTGATATACCATGGCTTTCAGCCAATCAGAATTCAGGACTCAAACCACCCAGTTTATAATAGTTGATAGACGATGGACGATAGACAGCACACAGTGGTCAAGACTTCTTAATACAAACTCCAACTCTCTCCTCCACACAGTTTATGCCCTTTTTTTTTACGTCAACAGCTTTCACAAAGTGTTTTACAGAAAGCCGGCCTAGATCCCAAAGCAAAGGCACAGTGGCAAGGGAAAACTCTGGGAGGAAGAAACCTCTAGAGGAACCAGGATCAAAGAGAAGGCCCGTCCTCCAACAGAGGAACCAAGGTCAGAGAGAAGGCCGTCCTCCTCTAGAGGAACCAGGATCAAAGAGAAGGCCCGTCCTCCAACAGAGGAACCAGGGTCAGAGAGAAGGCCGTCCTCCTCTAGAGGAACCAGGGCCAGAGAGAAGACCCGTCCTCCTCTAGAGGAACCAGGGGTCAGAGAGAAGACCCGTCCTCCGCCCGAGGAACCAGGGTCAGAGAGAAGACCCGTCCTCCTCTAGAGGAACCAGGGTCAGAGAGAAGACCCGTCCTCCTCTAGAGGAACCAGGGCCAAAGAGAAGGCCATCCTCCTCTAGAGGAACCAGGGCCAGAGAGAAGCCCTGTCTTCCTCTAGAGGAACCAGGGCCAGAGAGAAGACCCGTCTTCCTCTAGAGGAACCAGGGTCAGAGAGAAGACCTGTCCTCCTCTAGAGGAACCAGGGTCAGAGAGAAGACCCGTCCTCCTCTAGAGGAACCAGGGCCAAAGAGAAGGCCATCCTCCTCTAGAGGAACCTGGGCCAGAGAGAAGACCCGTCCTCCTCTAGAGGAACCAGGGCCAGAGAGAAGACCCTTCCTCCTCTAGAGGAACCAGGGCTAAAGAGAAGGCCATCCTCCTCTAGAGGAACCAGGATCAGAGAGAAGACCTGTCCTCCTCTAGAGGAGCCAGGGCCAGAGAGAAGACCCGTCCTCCATCAGAGGAACCAGGATCAGAGAGAAGACCCGTCCTCCTCTAGAGGAACCAGGGCCAGAGAGAAGACCCATCCTCCAACAGAGGAACCAGGGTCAAAGAGAAGGCCCGTCCTCCTCTAGACGAACCAGGGTCAGAGAGAAGACCCTTCCCCCTCTAGAGGAACCAGGGCCAGAGAGAAGATCCGTCCTCCTCTGATATTGAGATGGTGATGTGCTTGTGAGGAGGAGGTGGTTTGGTGAACTACAGTATAAGGTGATTTGAAGCGTCAACTTGGCTGTATATATCAGAGCTAATATCTAGACTTTAACCCTGGTTTAACATGGCCTGGAAGCGCACAGATCTAGCATGGAGGTTGGTCATCATTAAATAGATATTTGGTCATCATCATATATTTGTCACGCCCTGACCTTAGAGAGCCTTTTTATTCTCTATTTTGGTTAGGTCAGGGTGTGACTAGGGTGGGTTCTCTATTTTTTGTATTTCTATGTTGGCCTGATATGGTTCCCAATCAGAGGCAGCTGTCTATCATTGTCTCTGATTGGGGATCATATCAGGCCAACAGAGAAATACAAAAAAGTAGAGTAGTCACACCCTGACCTAACCAAAATAGAGAATTTTCGTTGGTTACTCTTTATTGTTTTGTTACCGGTTATCAATAATAAAAGATGATTAACCTACCCCACGCTGCATCTTGGTCCGGCCATCATTACAACGACGTTCGTCACAATATTTGAAGTCTGCTAAGACATTTGATAGAGTTCTATGTCAACACGTGCTTCCTATGAGACAACGAGAGAACAGAAAAATGGGAGTCTATTTATGACTCGTTACCGTGCAAATGGTGAATTTTTTAAAACAAAGAAGCATGAACAGACCGTCTGACTTATACCGCAAAATGTTTCAGACAAGACATGGACGTCACACCAGACTCACTCAGATTGATGTGATTTGGTTGTTGGTTAGAAAAGCATATGGCGGAGGACAAACAGACCAACTCAGCTCTATAATTTGAACCTCACAGATGGTGACAGAGATTAGTTTAAAATGAATTTACTCTCAGGCAACATAAAGTATAATCTCGCCACATCTAGATGCATAGTAATTAAGGATGAGTTATATTTCATTCATGGGAATCAAAATGTTGCTCACCCCCCCCATGAGTTCAAAAGACTGACGGCCATATGTCTTCCCCCTTCATCATTCCATCACTCCCCGCAATTTACAGTATAGACAAACCAATCATGAAATTGCAATGCGATGAATCACAATTCTTTCACAAAGCACATA
Source organism: Salmo salar (assembly GCF_965601325.2). Lineage (NCBI taxonomy): Eukaryota > Metazoa > Chordata > Actinopteri > Salmoniformes > Salmonidae > Salmo > Salmo salar. The sequence continues at coordinate 10,795,408 of NC_138305.1, forward strand.
GGCATTAGAACATTCCACTTTGGGTACATTTAAATTGGAACCACCTGAATGAATGCATACTTTATTGTCCCATAGGGGGGGATTTGTCTGGCAATCTATGTAAAGTGCATATCACATCGATAGTGGCTTCTGTTGCTTATAGAAAGTCTTACCAAATATTATGTTGACCAACAGCCGTACCATTTGTGACTGTTTGTCTGTGACTCAGGTCTTTGCTACAGATGTACAGTAGGATCATAATTTGAGCAGTTTTGTTACAGAAGGAAAATAATCCTACAGCAACAGGAAATGTGAATTTAATGAACGGACGCTGTTGTAGCAGTTGATACATTTTTCGTGAGGGGAAATTCAAGTCTGAAGTTTCAAAGTGGAAATTACAAAACTTTAGAAGCTTTTTTAAAACCTCAAAAGCTATAAGTTTGAAAGTTCTCCTGTAACAAGGTGGTCAAAGCTAAGATACTCCATATGTATTGTGTGAATGCTTCCGTGAGAGGAAAACGTGGGCCGTAATGACAGCAGTAAAGTATTATAAAAATTACATTTACATTTTCTTCATTTTTGCAGACGCTCTTATCCAGAGCAACATTACAGTACAGTCAATGCATTGAGGTAACGAGCTGAGACAACCACATATCACAGACAGAAAGTAAATGTTTTCCTCAATAAAGCAACTATGACAGTAAACAGTAAAGGCTTTAACAGAGAACCCTGTGGAACTCCCACACACCTTGAATCAGAGGCTTAATCTACCAAATGCTGCCTTACCAGAGAGCAACCGGAGAGCTTGAACCTGTCACAACTCACAAACGCTTTGAGTGGGTAAGCTATCCACTCACTACCGTTATTTGTGATTATTTCTCCCTTTATCCACTCACTACGGCTATTGGGGATCAATTTCCCCCTTTATCCACTCACTACGGCTATTGGTGATCAATTTCCCCCTTTATCCACTCACTACCGTTATTGGTGATCAATTTCCCCATTTATCCACTCACTACCGTTATTGGTGATCAATTTCCCCATTTATCCACTCACTACGGCTATTGGTGATCAATTTCCCCCTATCAACTGAGCTCTGACAGTCCTGACAGACGGCAGTGGCAGAGGGACTGGTCGTCGTTGCGATGGCGAGTGAAACATTTACCACGCCGTCTGGTAGAAGGGAAATGATGGAGGCCTTGGGAGCCAGTCATCAATAACAGTGGAGAGATAGATGTTACCCTCGGGTTGTCATTGTCCTGAAGAATGTCCCTGACTGGGCTGGTTTAACATGTTGTGTATACATAGAACCAACTGTTTCTTCTGGCACCCTGCTATAAATATACACTAAATATACACAATTATCTAAAGGTCACCTGCATACCGGATACTGATCCAACATGAAGCCACTCACACTGGCTTAGCTCACACTCAGTTTGTACCACTGATGTACAAAATTATCTCTTGTATCACAACTGATGTGATAAATGCATTGGTTTCATGTTGCATTGGCTTCTTACGTGCTTGTATCACTCTTGTATCCAGGTCCCCCTCACACAAGAGGTTCCTAACCTCAAGGATTGTTGTTCCTGGTAAAGTTGTACCCGCCAAGTGCGAACAAGGAGAAGTTCAAGAGGAGAGACTTTTATAACCCATTCTCATGAATGGTAGTATGGTCCTGACGCTAACCATGACATTCCATTCAATGTTATATAATGGTATTCACAAGTATAATATATTGTTACCATACTAATCACAAAGATAACGATCTGCTTAGATGAGATACAACCTATGAATGATAAAAGTCAATGAGAGTCATAACTAAATATCATGTCATTGGATGCAATAAAAAGAGAGAGAATTCATTTAGTGAGAATAAACTCACAAGGTTGTATTTTATCTTAACAACGGCCAAAATGGATTTCAAAATGGATTTAAAGAGAAAGAGACTACGAAAAGAAAACAAGTTCTAAAGAGAAGCAGGTGTAGAAAGGAGTGGGTTAGGGTTAGTGTAGAATGAGTAGGTTAGGGTTAGTGTAGAAAGGAGTGGGTAGGGTTAGTGTAGAAGGAGTAGGTTAGGGTTAGTGTATAAAGGAGTGGGTTAGGGTTAGTGTAGAAAGGAGTGGGTTAGGGTTAGTGTAGAAAGGAGTGGGTAGGGTTAGTGTAGAAGGAGTGGGTTAGGGTTAGTGTAGAAAGGAGTGGGTAGGGTTAGTGTAGAAGGAGTAGGTTAGGGTTAGTGTATAAAGGAGTGGGTTAGGGTTAGTTTAGAAGGAGTGGGTTAGGGTTAGTGTAGAAGGAGTAGGTAAGGGTTAGTGTAGAAAGGAGTGGGTTAGGGTTAGTGTAGAAAGGAGTAGGTTAGGGTTAGTGTATAAAGGAGTGGGTTAGGGTTAGTGTAGAAAGGAGTGGGTTACGGTTAGTGTAGAAAGGAGTGGGTTAGGGTTAGTGTAGAAAGGAGTGGGTAGGGTTAGTGTAGACAGGAGTAGGTTAAGGTTAGTGTAGAAGGAGTGGGTTAGGGTTAGTGTAGAAGGAGTGGGTTAGGGTTAGTGTAGACGGAGTAGGTTAGGGTTAGTGTAGAAGGAGTAGGTTAGGGTTAGTGTAGAAAGGAGTGGGTTAGGGTTAGTGTAGAAAGGAGTGGGTTAGGGTTAGTGTAGACAGGAGTAGGTTAGGGTTAGTGTAGAAGGAGTAGGTTAGGGTTAGTGTAGAAAGGAGTGGGTTAGTGTAGAAGGAGTAGGTTAGGGTTAGTGTAGAAAGGAGTGGGTTAGGGTTAGTGTAGAAAGGAGTGGGTTAGGGTTAGTGTATAAAGGAGTGGGTTAGTGCAGAAGGAGTAGGTTAGGGTTAGTGTAGAAGGAGTAGGTTAGGGTTAGTGTAGAAAGGAGTGGGTAGGGTTAGTGTAGAATGAGTAGGTTAGGGTTAGTGTAGAAAGGAGTAGGTTAGGGTTAGTGTAGAAGGAGTAGGTTAGGGTTAGTGTATAAAGGAGTGGGTTAGGGTTAGTGTAGAAAGGAGTAGGTTAGGGTTAGTGTATAAAGGACTGGGTTAGGGTTAGTGTAGAAAGGAGTGGGTTAGGGTTAGTGTAGAAAGGAGTGGGTTAGGGTTAGTGTAGAAGGAGTGGGTTGGGGTTAGTGTAGAAGGAGTAGGTTAGGGTTAGTGTAGAAGGAGTAGGTTAGGGTTAGTGTAGAAAGGAGTGGGTTAGTGTAGAAGGAGTAGGTTAGGGTTAGTGTAGAAAGGAGTGGGTTAGGGTTAGTGTAGAAAGGAGTGGGTTAGGGTTAGTGTATAAAGGAGTGGGTTAGTGTAGAAGGAGTAGGTTAGGGTTAGTGTAGAAGGAGTAGGTTAGGGTTAGTGTAGAAGGAGTAGGTTATGGTTAGTGTAGAAAGGAGTAGGTTAAGGTTAGTGTATAAAGGAGTGGGTTAGGGTTAGTGTAGAAGGAGTGGGTTAGTGTATAAAGGAGTAGGTTAGGGTTAGTGTAGAAGGAGTGGGTTAGGGTTAGTGTAGAAAGGAGTGGGTTAGGGTTAGTGTAGAAAGGAGTAGGTTAGGGTTAGTGTAGAAGGAGTGGGTTAGGGTTAGTGTAGACAGGAGTAGGTTAGGGTTAGTGTATAAAGGAGTGGGTTAGGGTTAGTGTTTAAAGGAGTGGGTTATTGTAGAAAGAAGTAGGTTGGGCTTAGTGAAGAAAGGAGTGGGTTAGGGTTAGTGTATAAAGGAGTGGGTTAGGGTTAGTGTATAAAGGAGTGGGTTAGTGTAGGAACAAGTGGGTAGGGTTAGTGTAGACAGGAGTGGGTTAGGGTTAGTGTAGAAGGAGTAGGTTAGGGTTAGTGTAGAAAGGAGTGGGTTAGGGTTAGTGTAGAAAGGAGTGGGTAGGGTTAGTGTAGACAGGAGTAGGTTAGGGTTAGTGTAGACAGGAGTAGGTTAGGGTTAGTGTAGAAGGAGTGGGTTAGGGTTAGTGTAGAAGGAGTGGGTTAGGGTTAGTGTAGACAGGAGTAGGTTAGGGTTAGTGTAGAAGGAGTAGGTTAGGGTTAGTGTAGAAAGGAGTGGGTTAGGGTTAGTGTAGAAAGGAGTGGGTTAGGGTTAGTGTAGACAGGAGTAGGTTAGGGTTAGTGTAGAAAGGAGTGGGTTAGGGTTAGTGTAGGAACAAGTGGGTAGGGTTAGTGTAGAAAGGAGTGGGTTAGTGTAGGAACAAGTGGGTAGGGTTAGTGTAGAAGGAGTAGGTTAGGGTTAGTGTAGACAGGAGTAGGTTAGGGTTAGTGTAGAAGGAGTAGGTTAGGGTTAGTGTAGACAGGAGTGGGTTTGGGTTATTGTAAAAAGGAGTGGGTTAGGGTTGGTTTAGAAACGAGTGCGACTGAAAAGCAAAATAAAAGTGTATTAGATGATCTGAAAATAAATAAATCAAGACCTCATAATTCGTACTGAGAAAAAGAGCCACTTAGGAGTTCTGTTAGGTTGCATCAGGAGCGGGCCAACGTTGTGCTAACATGCTATCCAGCTATAAATATTGATAATTGAGGACAATGAAGGGTGGTTGGGTAATTTAATTGAAACATGTTGGACTCTCCCTGTCTCCTTCATGCAGCTTTAATAAAACCCTGACCGTGGTAATGGGAATGCATCAGGTAAACCCTGCACTCTGACCTCACCATCAAAATTCCAATCTACCAAATACAGCCCTGCAATAAAACAGGGTGGATCACATACACATTCTTACAGCCTGAGTGGCTTTGTGGATTTATGTCCCGTAACAAAGTTTTAAAGTCACACGTTATTTGCTTTAGATGTTAAAGCGAGGTATTTTCCCCTTGGGGCAAGCACTCTTCTAGCTCTCTCCTCAAGACGAAAAAAAAACCAACGAAAAAATAAAAAACCGTTTGGCTTCAAAAGATCTGTGTAAAATAGAGTTTGACATGGGAGTTGTTCTACCCGGGAGATGTCTGATGGCGTGACTGGCCAGAGACTTCAGAATGAAGATCATATTGTAAAGTTTGAAAAGCAGTGACAGTTAACCAATTGCGTGCCTCTGCTCTGCTCTGAACCTTCGTAAACAAATCAAATCCGATTAGGGTTAATATAACACTATAATGTTCTCATCTGCTTGTCAGAAGAAAGTCCTGTCTTTTGGGAAAAAAATAAACAATTCACATTTCCTTGTTACGTAAATTTATATAAAAAACAAACTGCTATGTAAAATGCTAATTCATCACGTATGATAGTTGCTGGAGAAGACAAGAAATACCATTTTGTATTTTTGTTCGGGGATTGTCAATGTCTGTTTTGAGGGATCTTAGGAGAAATGCAGTACATTATACGGAATGTGTACAGTAGAATAGCACCTATTGTTTTTTCTGACCACAAGAGAGCTAAAGGGTAGCTAGATGAATCAGTGGTCCAGGAAGAAATGACTTAGCAGTATCTTAAGGAAGCTAGCTGAGTCAGTGATCCAGGAAGAAATGACTTAGCAGTCTCCTAAAGGGCAGCTAGCTGAGTCAGTGATCCAGGAAGAAATTACTTAGCAGTATCCTAAGGAAGCTAGCTGAGTCAGTGATCCAGGAAGAAATCACTTAGCAGTATCCTAAGGAAGCTAGCTGAGTCAGTGATCCAGGAAGAAATTACTTAGTAGTACCCTAAAGAAGCTAGCTGAGTCAGTGATCCAGGAAGAAATGACTTAGCAGTATCCTAAGGAAGCTAGCTGAGTCAGTGATCCAGGAAGAAATTACTTAGCAGCATCATAAGGAAGCTAGCTGAGTCAGTGATCCAGGAAGAAATGACTTAGCAGTATCTTAAGGAAGCTAGCTGAGTCAGTGATCCAGGAAGAAATGACTTAGCAGCATCATAAGGAAGCTAGCTGAATCTGGAGAAACTGTTAGTGCTCTATTTGGTGAGTTAGAGAGAATAACCGTCCAAAGATTCGGTCAGGTGGGACTCATGGTTATTCATGTTCCCTCACCCCACCAGCCTTAGAAGGCTGATTCTTAAAACTACAAACACGTCTCTTGTGGCCTGTATTTTTCACAGCCTCTCTGGTTACTCTCTGGTTACTCTCTGGTTATTCTCTGGTTACGGCCTCCAGTGCTGGGAGTACCTAGAGGGAACGGGAAACACAGCTGAGAACCTCTGTGGTTTGACAGCCGTCCAGATCCTCTCAGTCTCACTGGCCTCTGGCCAAATGTAAGTACCAATGTTTCTTTTGGTAATGTACCGAGGGCCAAACATTTTTTTTTTTTAAATGTTCAAATTCAGCCGACTCGGACTCTGACACGATAACGTGTCTCCGACCAAGTTGTGTAAAGTCGTTGTTAATTTAAACACAGTCACAACGCTGGCTCTCTGATTTATTTGTGCAAGTAGAGGGGGGGGGGGGGGGGGCAATGGAATAAAACGATGCTGTGTAAATGTTTTTCAGAAACGTGTTCATTTCGTTAAGTCTGGTTAAGACTGTTAACCGTATATCGTTTTCTATCTGATTTAACAGCCATGGTTAATGTGGCTCAGTTGGTAGAGCATGTTGTTTGCAATGCCAGGGTTGTGGGTTCGATTCCCACGGGGGACCAGTATGGGGGAAAAAATGTATGAAATGTATACATTCACTACTGTAAGTCGCTCTGGATAAGAGTGTCTGCTAAATGACTACAATGTAAAATGTATAACAGCCATGGTTAATGAATGGTATGGTTAATGGTTAATGAATGGTATAACAGCCATGCTTCATGAATGGTATAACAGCCGTGGTTAATGAATGGTATAACAGCTGTGGTTAATGAATGGTATAACAGCCGTGGTTAATGAATGGTATAACAGCCATGGTTAATGAATGGTACAGTGCATTTGGAAAGTGTTTAGACCCCTTCCCTTTTTCCAGATTGTGTTACATTACAGCCGTATTCTAAAAGGAATTAAATTTAAAAAAATTCCCCTCATCAATCTACACACAATACCCCATAATGACAAAGCAGAGATATGGGGAGGAGTACCAAAACATTTTTGCAGCATAGAAGGTCCCCAAGAACACAGTGGCCTCCATCATTCTTAAATGGAAGGAGTTTGGAAACACCAAGACTCTTCCTAGAGCTGGCATCCCGGCCTAACAGCAATCGGGGGAGAAGGACCTTGGTCAGTGAGGTGACCAATAACCCGATGGCCACTCTGACAGAGCTCCAGAGTTCCTATGTGGAGATGGGAGAACCTTCTAGAAGGACAACCATCTCTGCAGCACTCCACTAATCAGGTCTTTATGGTAGAGTGGCCAGATGGAAGCAACTCCTCAGTAAAAAGGAGTGGGAGAAGAATGGGAGAGAAGAATGGGAGAAACTCCCCAAATACAGGTGTGCCAAGCTTGTAGCGTCATACCCAAGAAGACTCAATGCTGTAATCCCTGCTAAAGGTGCTTCAACAAAGTACTGAGTAAAGGGTCTGAATACTTATGTAAATGTGATATTTCCGTTTTGTTTATTTTTTATTTATACATTTGCAACGATTTCTAAAAACCTCTTTTAGCTTTGTCATTATGGGTTATTGTGTGTAGATTGATGAAGGAAAAAAAACCCAATTTAATCCATTTTAGAATAAGGCTGTAAAACGTAACAAAATGTGGAGGTCTGAATACTTTCCGAATGATCTGTATTTTAGTGACAAATGTGCACTCAACACAATGTTGACATTGCAAAACAAAACAAAAATTCTACTTCACAACAATAGAATCCTTCAAGAAACCATGTTAACAGTTTTGATCAAACAGGCCCTTTTCCCTTGAGAGTTAAACACTGGGCAGAGGGGGAAACAAATGGATCTGACTTGAACAGTGCTGATGAAAAAGGAAGCTCAGCATTAAGTAGGAAGGAAACCTGTGATTGCTTTCAGACTCGAGAGGGGGGTCGGAGGGGGGCATTCCATGAATCGCAAATGGACATTGGGGGCATTGGAGATGGGGGAGATGGGGGGGAGAGGGGGAGAACTGCAAATGATAAGAAATCTTTGACGTCATACGAGACGACCAACAACGGTTAGCTGGCCACACAGGTTGTGTCCCAAACCTTAGACACAGCGCTGTTGTAGGGAAATGGCCGTCAATCTTTGTTGAGACTAAGGCTGATTTGCGTTTAGTTTCTACGATGTTTGGAACAAACACTGATTTCAATCAGACTGAAAGTAGACATCGCTTGAAAAAATCTCCGCTTGGATAGCAATGTTTACCACACATCACATGCAATTGCATAATATCAACTGATAAAATCCTTTATGGTCTTCCTATTCACCCTACTGAGTGAGGAGAGCATGCTGTGTCTGCCTACGGAATAAGACAAAACTACTGTTAGTTTTAAAGGACTTTTAAATTGCACTGAAAAAGTGACTTTCTGCATCCCAAATGGCACCCTAATCCCTACGAAGTACACTGCTTCTGACCAGAGCTTTATGGGAACCTGGACGAAAGTAGTGTGCTACATAGGGAATAGGTTGCCATTTGGGACGGCAACCAAAGCCTCATACTTTCACCTTGCTTAAATAAAATAGCTCCTGTGTGCAGTCAGTCAGAGATACATTCCTCATGTGTCTGGCTTCTCTTTACAGAGACCTGGGTTGTTACCCCTGGAATGGCCTGGGGCATTCTGCATTCTTACTCCGACCAATAACCTCTGCTGGCTACAGCTAATCCAGACTGACCATCGGGTGTCACCGGGCTCTCAAATACCTACAATACCTTTACCATGAACTAGAGTCTCGGCATCTGAGTCTCGGCCAAAGCACGTATGTTAAAATGACAAACCTTTGAAGCCCTTGATAAGTAAGCGTACCACAGGCTGGGGGAAAGTACAGCCTCATCAGGGTATCAGAATAAGGAAACAGTAAGAATGACTGTAAAAACAAGGATGTGGCCAGCTGCTAGTGAAACAGGTACCAGCTGTATGTAAATTCGTGGCATGCCTGGAGTCTTTGACAGCATCAGCTGGGGGAGATATAAGATGCCTATGTTTGCATTCCAAACGGCACCCTATTCCCTATATAGTGCACTATTTTAGACCAGGGCCCATAAAGCCATTTGAAACAACCTAACTTCAACCCATTGAGAGTCATTACTCAGGGAGCTGTCTGGAGATTTGGAAAGAATTCTTTCAGTACATTTCTTAAAGTAGCGTCTCAAATTCAGACGGTACCCTATTCCCTATATAGTGCACACATTTTGACCAGAGTACATAGGGCTCTGGTCAAATGTAATGCTCAGCATAGGGAATAGGAGTGCCGCTTGAAACGCAGCCAACAACAACAGCACACTACAGCTCACTACCACTTCCACACTCCATTCCCATAAGAGGCAGCAGCAACCTTGTCCAAATGCTGAGCTTGGTTGAAAAGCACAACAGGTGCTGCCAATTAGGGTGAAGGTTAATCAGTGTCCAAAGCCGGTGGTCATGAGGCTGCTGGTTGGTTTGGTGGTCATGATTCCGCTAGTTGGTTTGGTGGTCATGATGCTGCTGGTTGGTTTGGTAGTCATGAGGCTGCAGGTTGGTTTGGTGGTCATGATGCTACCGGTTGTTTTGGTGGTCATGAGGCTGCTGGTTGTTTTGGTGGTCATGAGGCTGCAGGTTGGTATGGTGGTCATGAGAGTGCTGGTTGGTTTGGTGGTCATGAGGCTGCAGGTTGGTTTGCTGGCCATGAGGCTGCTGTTTAGTTTGCTGGTCATGAGGCTGCTGGTTGGTTTGTTGGTCACGAGGTTGCTGGTTGGTTTGGTGGTCATGAGACTGCTACTTGGTTTGGTGGTCATAAGGCTGCTGGTTGGTTTGGTGGTCACGCTGCTGCTGGTTGGTTTGGTGGCCATGAGGCTGCTGGTTTGTTTGTTGGTCATGAGGCCTTTTGTTTGGTTTGGTGGTCATGAGGCCTTTTGTTTGGTTTGGTGGTCATGAGGATGCAGTTCGCTTTGGTGGTCATGAGGATGCAGGTTGGTTTGGTGGTCATGAGGATGCAGGTTGGTTTGGTGGTCAAGAGGCTGCAGGTTGGTTTGGTGGTCAAGAGGCTGCTGGCTGGTTTAGTGTTCATGAGTCTGCTGATTGGTTTGGAGGTCATAAGGCTGCTATTGGGTTTGGTTGTCATGAGAATCCTGGTTGGTTTGGTGGTCGTGAGGCTGCTGGTTGGCTTTGTGGACATGAGGCTGCTGGTTGGTTTGGGTGGTCATGAGGATGCTAGTTGGTTGGGTGGTCATGAGGCTGCTGGTTGGTTTGGTGGTAATGATGCTGCTGGTTTGTTTGGTGTTCATGAGGCTGCTGGTGGGATTGGTGGTCATGAGGCTGCTTGTTGGTTTGATGGTCGTGAGGCTGCTAGGTTTGTTTGGTGGTCATGAGGCTGCATTTTGTTTTGGTGGTCATGAGGCTGCTAGTTGATTTGGATGGTCATGATTCTGCTTTTTGGTTTGGTGTTCATGAGACTGCTGGTTAGTTTGGATGGTTATGAGGCTGCTGGTTGGTGTGATGGTATTGATGCTGCTGGTTGGTTTGGTGGTCATGAGGCTGCTGTTTGGTTTGGTGGTCGTGAGCCTGCTGGTTGGTTTGGTGGACATGAGGCTGCTGGTTTGTTTGGTGGTCATGAGAATGCTGGTTGGTTTGGTGGTTCAGAGAATGCTGGTTGGTTTGTTGGTCGTGAGGCTGCTGGTTGGTTTGATGGTCGTGAGGTTGCTAGTTTGTTTGGTGTTCATGAGGCTGCTGGTTGGTTTGATGGTCATGAGGCTGCTTTTGGGTTTGGTCATCATGATAATGCTGGTTGTTTGGTGGTCATGAGGCTGATAGTTGGTTTGGTGGTCATGAGGCTTCTGGTTGTTTTGTGTGGTCATGAGGCTGAAATTTGGTATGGTGGTCATGAGAATGCTGGTTGATTTGGTGGTCATGATGCTGCTGGTTGGTTTGGTGGTCATGAGGCTGCAGGTTGGTTTGGTGGTCATGATGGTACCGGTTGGTTTGGTGGTCATGATGCTACCGGTGGTTTTGGTGGTCATGAGGCTGCTGGTTGTTTTGGTGGTCATGAGGCAGCTGGTTGTTTTGGGTGGTCATGAGGCTGTTAGTTGGTTTGGTGGTCATGATGCTACTGGTTCGTTTGGTGGTCATATGAGGCTTTTTGTTTGGTTTGGTGGTCATGAGCTGTAGGTTAGTTTGGTGGTCATGAGTCTGCTGTTTAGTTTGCTGGTCATGAGGCTGGTGGTTAGTTTGGTGGTCATGAGGTTGCTGGTTGGTTTGCTGGTCATGAGGCTGCTAGTTGGTTTGGTCGTCATGAGGCTGCTGGTTGGTTTGGTGGTCAAGCTGCAGCTGGTTGGTTTGGTGGCCATGAGGATGCTGGTTGGTTTGTTGGTCATTAGGCTGCTGGTTGGTTTGGTGGTCATGAGGCTGCTAGTTGGTTTGATGGTCATGAGGCTGCTGGATGGTTTGGTGGCCATGAGGATGCTGGTTGGTTTGATGGTCACGCTGCTGCTGGTTGGTTTGGTGGTCATGAGGCCTTTTGTTTGGTTTGGTGGTCATGAGTCTGCTAGTTGGTTTGGTGTTCATGAGTCTGCTGGTTGGTTTGGTGGTCATGAGGCTGCTAGTTGATTTGGTGGTCATGAGGCTGCTGGATGGTTTGGTGGCCATGAGGATGCTGGTTGGTTTGGTGGTCACGCTGCTGCTGGTTGGTTTGGTGGTCATGAGGCCTTTTGTTTGGTTTGGTGGTCATGAGTCTGCTAGTTGGTTTGGTGTTCATGAGGCTGCTGGTTGGTTTGGTGGTCATGAGGCTGCTCGTTGGTTTGGTGGTCTTGAGACTGCTGGATGGTTTGGTGGCCATGATGATGTTAGTTGGTTTTTGGTAATGATAATGTTGGTTGGTTTGGTGAGGCTGCAGGATTGTTTGGTGGTCATGAGGATCTAGGTTGGTTTGGTGGTCGTGAGGCTGCAGGTTGGTTTGATGGTCATGAGACTGCTGGTTGGTTTGGAGGTCATGAGGATGCTGGTTGGTTTAGTTGGTCATTAGGCTGCTGGTTGGTTTCGTGGTCACACTGCTGCTGGTTGGTTTGGTGGTCATGAGAATGCTGGTTGGTTTGGTGTTCATGAGGATGCTGGTTGGTTTGGTGGTCATGAGAATGCTGGTTGGTTTGGTGGCCATTAGGCTGCTGGTTGGTTTGGATGGTCATAAGGCTGCTGGTTGGTTTGGATGGTCATAAGGCTGCTGGTTGGTTTGGTGGTCATGATGCTGCTGGTTGGTTTGGTGGTACCGTGTGGCTCAGTTGGTAGAGTATGGTGTTTGCAACGCCAGGGTTGTGGGTTCGATTCCCACGGTGGGCCAGTACATAAAAATAAAAATAATGATGAAATGTATGCATTCACTACTGTAAGTCGCTCTGGATAAGAACGAATGCTAAATGACTAAAATGTAAATGTAAAAAATGTGGTCATGAGGCTGCTGGTTGCTTTAGTGGTCATGAGGCTCCTGGTTTGTTTTCAATTGTCATGAGGCTGTTAGTTGGTTTGGATGGTCATGAGGCTGCTGGTTGGATTGGATGGTCATGAGGCTGCTGGTTGGTTTGGATGGTCATGAGGCTGTTGTTATGGTGGTCATGAGGCTGCTGGTTGGATTGGATGGTCATGAGGCTGCTGGTTGGTTTGGATGGTCATGAGGCTGTTGTTATGGTGGTCATGAGGCTGCTGGTTTGTTTTCATTTGTCATGAGGCTGCTGGATGGTTTGGTGGTCATGATTCTGCTGGTTGGTTTGGATCATCATGAGGCTGCTGGTTGGTTTGGTGGTCATGGGGCTGCTGGATGATTTCGTGGTTAGGAAGCTGCTGGTTATTTTGGATGGTTATGGCTGGCTGGTTTTGGTGGTCATGAGGCTGCTGGTTGATTTGGTGTTCATGAAGCTGCTGTTTGGTTTGGTAGGTATGAGGCTGCTGTTTGGTTTGGTGGACAAGAGGCTGCTGGTTACTTCCGATGGTTATGAGGCTGCTTGTTGGTTTGGATGGTCATGAGGCTGTTGTTTTGGATGGTCATGAGAATGCTAGTTGGTTTGGGTGTCATGAGGCTGCTGGTTGGTTTGGGTGTCATGAGGCTGCTGGTTGGTTTGGGTGTCATGAGGCTGCTGATTGGTTTGGGTGTCATGAGGCTGCTGGTTGGTTTGGTGGTCATGAGGCTGCTGGTTGGTTTGGATGGTCATGAGGCTGCTGGTTGGTTTGGAGGTCATGAGGCTGCTGGTTGGTTTGTTGGTTATGAGGCTGCTGGTTGGTTTGGAGGTCATGAGGCTGCTGGTTGGTTTGTTGGTTATGAGGCTGCTGGTTGGTTTGGGTGTCATGAGGCTGCTATTTGGTTTGGTCGTTATGAGAATGCTGGTTGTTTTTGTGGTCATGAGTCTGCAGGTTGGTTTGGTGGCAATGAGTCTGCTGGTTGGTTTGGTGGTCGTGATGCTGCTGGTTGGTTTGATGGTCAAGAGGCTGCTGTTTGGTTTGGTGGTCGTTAGGCTGCATGTTGGTTGCTTGGACATGAGGCTCCTGGTTGGTTTGGTTGTCATGGTGCTGCTGGTGAGTTTGGTGGCCATGACGCTGCTGGTTGGTTTGGTGGTCATGAGGATGCTGTTTGGTTTTATGGTCATGTTTCTGCTGGTTGGTTTGTTGTTCATCAGGCTGATAGTTGGTTTGTTGTTCATGAGGCTGCTAGATGGTTTGGTGGCCATGTGGCTGCTGGTTAATTTGGATGGTTATGAGGCTGCTTGTTGGTTTGATGGTTGTGATGATGCTTGTTGCTTTGGTGGTCATGAGGCTGCTGTTTGGTTTGGTGGTCAAGATAATGCTGGTTGGTTTTATGGTCGTGAGGCTGCTGGTTGGGTTGGTGGTTATGATTCTTTATGGTTTGTTTGGTGGTTATTAGGCTACTGGTTGGTTTGGTTATCATAAGAATGCTGGTGGGTTTGGTGGTCATTCGGCTGATGGTTGGGTTGGTGGTTATGAGGCTGCTGGTTGGTTCGGATGGTCATGAGGCTGCTGGTTAGTTTGGTGGTCATGAGCCTGCTAGCTGGTTTCGTGGTTATGAGGCTGCTGGTTGGTTTGTTGTCCATGAGGCTGCTGGCTAGTTTGGATGGTCATAAGGCTGGTTTTAGTTAGGATGGACATGAGGCTGCTGGTTGGTTTGGAGGTCATGAGGCTGCTGGTTGGTTTGGTGGCCATGATGCTGCTGCTTGGTTTAGTAGTCATGGTTCTGCTGGTTGGTTTAGTGGTCATGATGCTGCTGCTTGGTTTGGTGTTCGTGACGCTGCTGGTTGGTTTGGAGGCCATGGGGTATTTTGTTAGTTTGGATGTTTATGATGCTGCTTGTTGGATTGGATGGTCATGAGGCTGCTGGATGGTTTGGTGTTCATGAGGATGCAGGTTGGTTTGGTGGTCATGAGACATTTTGTTTAATTTGGCGGTCATGATGCTGCTGGTTGGTTTTGTGGTAATGATGCTGATGGTTGCTTTGGTGGCGATGAGGCTGCTGGTTGATTTGGTGGTCATGAGAATGCTGGTTGGTTTTGTGGTCATGAGGCTGTTGGATGTTTTGAATGGTCATGAGACTGCTGGCTGGTTTAGTCGTCATGATGCTGCTGGTTAGTTTGGTGGTCATGATTCCGCTGGTTGGTTTAGTAGTCATGATGCTGCTGGTTGGTTTAGTGGTCATGAGGCTGCTGGTTGGTTTGGTGTTCATGAGAGAACTCGATGGTTAAGTGGACATGATGCTGATGGTTGGTTTAGTAGTCATGGTTCCGCTGGTTGGTTTAGTGGTCATGATGCTGCTGCTTGGTTTGGTGTTCGTGAAGCTGCTGGTTGGTTTGGAGGCCATGAGGTTTTTTGCTAGTTTGGATGGTTATGATGCTGGTGGTGGGTTTGGTGGTCATTCGGCTGATGGTTGGGTTGGTGGTCATAATGCTGCTTTTTGGTTTTGTGGTAATGATGCTTTTGGTTGTTTTGGTGGTCATGAGGCTGCTGGTTGGTTTGGAAGGTCACGAGGCTGCTGGTGGGTTTGTTGGACATGAGAATGCTCATTGTTTTGTGGCCATGAGGCTGCTGGTTGGTTTGGTGTTCATGAGTCTGCTGGTTGGTTTGGTTGGCCATGAGGCTGCTGGTTTGTTTGGTGGTCATGAAGATTTAATTTGGTTTGTTGGTCTTGAGGCTGCTGTTTGGTTTGTTGGACATGAGTCTGATGTTTGGTTTGTTATCATGGTGCTGCTGGATTGTATGGTGGTCATGATGCTGCTGGTTGGTTTGTGGGTCATGAGGATGCTGTTTGGTTTGGTGATCATGATACTGCTAGTTTGTATGGTGGACATGAGGCTGCTGGATGGTTTGGTGGCCATGTGGCTGCTGGTTATTTTGGATGGTCGTGAGGCTGCTGGTTGATTTGGTGGTCTACATAATGCTGGTTGGTTTGGTGGTCATGAGTCTGCTTGTTGGTTTGGTGGTCATGATTCTGCTGGTTCGTTTGGTGTTCATCAGGCTGATAGTTGGTTTTGTGGTCATAAGGCTAATGGTTGGGTTGGTGGTCATGAGGCTGCTGGTTGGTTTGGTGGTCATGAGGCTGTTGTTTGGTTTGGTGGTCATTAGAATGCTGGTTGGTATGGTGGTTATGAGGCTGCTGGTTGGTTTGGTGGATATGAGGCTGCTGGTTGGTTTGGTGGTCATGAGAATGCTGGTTGTTTGGTGGTAATTAGGCTGCTGGTTGGGTTGGTGGTCATGATGCTGCTGGTTGGTTTTGTGGTCATGATTCTGCTGGTTGGTTTGGTGGTCATGATGCTGCTGGTTTGTTTGGTGGTCATGATTCTGATGGTTGGTTTGGTGTCCATCAGGCTGATATAGTTGGTTTGGTGTCCATGAGTCTGCTGGTTGTTTTTGTGGCCATGAGGCTGCTGGTTAGTTTGGATGGTTATGAGACTGCTGGTTGGTTTGGTGGGCGTGAGGCTGCTGGTTGGTTTGTTGGACATGAGTCTGATGGTTGGTTGGTTATCATGGTGCTGCTGGATTGTATGGTGGTCATGATGCTGCTGGTTGGTTTGGGGGTCATAAGGATGCTGTTGTGTTTGGTGGTCATGAGGCTACTGGTTTGTTTTCATTTGTCATGAAGCTGTTAGTTGGTTTGATGGTCATGAGGCTGCTGGTTGGTTTGGGTGTCATGAGGCTGCTGGTTGTTTTTGTGGTCATGACTCTGCTAGTTGGTTTGGTGGTCATGATGCTGCTGGTTGGTTTTGTGGTCATGAGGCTAATGGTTGGATTGGTGCTATGAGGCTGTTGGTTGGTTTGGATGGTCATGAGACTGCTGGTTGGTTTGGTGGTCATGAGGCTGCTGGTTGGATTGGTGCTATGAGGCTGTTGGTTGGTTTGGATGGTCATGAGAATGCTGGTTGGTTTGGTGGTCATGAGGCTGCTGGTTGGTTTGGTGGTCATGAGGCTGCTGTTTGATTTGGTGGTCATGACTCTGCTAGTTGGTTTGGTGGTCATGATGCTGTTGTTTGGTTTGGTGGTCATGAGGCTAATGGTTGGATTGGTGCTATGAGGCTGTTGGTTGGTTTGGATGGTCATGAGGCTGCTGGTTGGTTTGGTGGTCATGAGGCTGCTGGTTGGTTTGGTGGTCATGAGGCTGCTGGTTGGTTTGGTGGTCATGAGGCTGCTGGTTGGTTTGGTGGTCATGAGGCTGCTGGTTGATTTGGTGGTCATGACTCTGCTAGTTGGTTTGGTGGTCATGATGCTGTTGTTTGGTTTGGTGGTCATGAGGCTAATGGTTGGATTGGTGCTATGAGGCTGTTGGTTGGTTTGGATGGTCATGAGGCTGCTGGTTGGTTTGGTGGTCATGAGGCTGCTGGTTGGTTTGGTGGTCATGAGGCTGCTGGTTGGATTGGTGCTATGAGGCTGTTGGTTGGTTTGGATGGTCATGAGAATGCTGGTTGGTTTGGTGGTCATGAGGCTGCTGGTTGGTTTGGTGGTCATGAGGCTGCTGGTTGGTTTGGTGGTCATGATTTTGCTAGTTGGTCTGGTGGTCATGATGCTGCTTGTTGGTTTGGCGGTCTCCATAATGCTGGTTGGTTTTGTGTTCATGAGTCTGCTTGTTGGTTTG
This sequence comes from Salmo salar, assembly GCF_965601325.2. Lineage (NCBI taxonomy): Eukaryota > Metazoa > Chordata > Actinopteri > Salmoniformes > Salmonidae > Salmo > Salmo salar. The sequence continues at coordinate 10,812,445 of NC_138305.1, forward strand.
ATGGTCATGATTCTGCTGGTTCATTTGGTTTTCATCAGGCTGATAGTGTAACGGTCGTCGTATATACTGGACCAAGGCGCAGCGGGTTGAGTTCTCATATTAACTTTTATTGAACACGTAACGAAACAAGAAAAACGTACGAACGAACAGTATTGCAGGCTAACACAGCAGTGCAAAAACAACTTCCCACAAGTGACATGTGAAAACAGGGCTACCTAAGTATGACTCCCAATCAGCAACAACGATGTACAGTTGTTCCTGATTGAGAGCCATACCAGGCCAACACAAAGAAATACAAAACATAGAACATAACCAAAAACCCCGGAATACTCTAAACAAACACCCCTCTACATAAACACATATCCCAACAAACGCCGAACCACATTAAACAAACACCCCCCCTGCCACGTCCTGACCAAACTACAATAACAAATAACTTAACTGGTCAGGACATGACAGATAGTTGGTTTTGTGGTCATGAGGCTAATGGTTGGGTTGGTGTTCATGAGGCTGCTGGTTGGTTTGGATGGACTTGAGAATGCTGGGTGGTTTGGTGGTCATGAGGCTGTTGTTTGGTTTGGTGGTCATGAGGCTGCTGGTTGATTTGGTGGTCATGACTCTGCTAGTTGGTTTGGTGGTCATGATGCTGTTGTTTGGTTTGGTGGTCATGAGGCTAATGGTTGGATTGGTGCTATGAGGCTGTTGGTTGGTTTGGATGGTCATGAGGCTGCTGGTTGGTTTGGTGGTCATGAGGCTGCTGGTTGGTTTGGTGGTCATGAGGCTGCTGGTTGGATTGGTGCTATGAGGCTGTTGGTTGGTTTGGATGGTCATGAGAATGCTGGTTGGTTTGGTGGTCATGAGGCTGCTGGTTGGTTTGGTGGTCATGAGGCTGCTGGTTGGTTTGGTGGTCATGATTTTGCTAGTTGGTCTGGTGGTCATGATGCTGCTTGTTGGTTTGGCGGTCTCCATAATGCTGGTTGGTTTTGTGTTCATGAGTCTGCTTGTTGGTTTGATGGTCATGATTCTGCTGGTTCATTTGGTTTTCATCAGGCTGATAGTGTAACGGTCGTCGTATATACTGGACCAAGGCGCAGCGGGTTGAGTTCTCATATTAACTTTTATTGAACACGTAACGAAACAAGAAAAACGTACGAACGAACAGTATTGCAGGCTAACACAGCAGTGCAAAAACAACTTCCCACAAGTGACATGTGAAAACAGGGCTACCTAAGTATGACTCCCAATCAGCAACAACGATGTACAGTTGTTCCTGATTGAGAGCCATACCAGGCCAACACAAAGAAATACAAAACATAGAACATAACCAAAAACCCCGGAATACTCTAAACAAACACCCCTCTACATAAACACATATCCCAACAAACGCCGAACCACATTAAACAAACACCCCCCCTGCCACGTCCTGACCAAACTACAATAACAAATAACTTAACTGGTCAGGACATGACAGATAGTTGGTTTTGTGGTCATGAGGCTAATGGTTGGGTTGGTGTTCATGAGGCTGCTGGTTGGTTTGGATGGACTTGAGAATGCTGGGTGGTTTGGTGGTCATGAGGATGTTGTTTGGTTTGGTGGTCATGAGGCTGTTGTTTGGTTTGGTGGTCATGAGGCTGTTGTTTGGTTTGGTGGTCATGAGGCTGCTGGTTGGTTTGGAAGGTCATGATTCTGATGGTTGGTTTGGTGTTCATCAGGCTGATAGTTGGTTTGGTTTTCATGAGTCTGCTGTTTGTTTTGGTGGCCATGACGCTGCTGGTTAGTTTGGATAGTTATGAGACTACTTGTTGGTTTGGTGGTCGGGATGCTGCTGGTTGGTTTGGTGGTCATGAAGATGCATTTTGGTTTGGTGGTCGTGAGGCTGCTGGTTGGTTTGTTGGACATGATTCTGATGGTTGGTTGGTTATCATGGTGCTGCTGGTTTGTATGGTGGTCATGATGCTGCTGGTTGGTTTGGGGGTCATGAGGATGCTGTTTGGTTTGGGGGTCATGAGGATGCTGTTTGGTTTGGTGGTCATTAGACTGCTAGTTTGTATGGTGGACATGAGGCTGCTGGATGGTTTGGTGGCCATGTGGCTGCTGGTTATTTTTTGGATGGTCGTGAGGCTGCTGGTTGGTTTGGTGGTCATGAGTCTGCTGATTGATTTGATGCTCGTGAGGCTGCTAGTTTGTATGGTTGACATAAGGCTGGTGGTTGATTTGGTGGCCATGATTCTGCTGGTTCGTTTGGTGTTCATCAGGCTGATAGTTGGTTTGGTGTTCATGAGGCTGCTGGATGGTTTGGTGGTCAAGATAATGCTGGTTGGTTTGGTGGTCATGAGCTTACTGGTTGCTTTGGTGGTCATGATGCTGATGGCTGCTTTGGTGGTCATTTTGAATGCTGGTTGGTTATGTGGTCATGAGGCTGCTGTTTGGTTTGGTGGTCATGAGGCTGCTGGTTGGTTTGGTGGTCATGAGGCTGCTGGTTGGTTTGGTGGTCATGAGGCTGCTGGTTGGTTTGGTGGTCATGAGGCTGCTGGTTGGTTTGTTGGTCATGAGGCTGCTGGTTGGTTTGGTGGTCATGAGGCTGCTGTTTGGTTTGGTGGTCATGAAGCTGCTGGTTGGTTTGTTGGACATGAGGCTGCTGGTTAGTTTGGATGGTCATGAGGCTTCTGGATCCTTTGGTGGTCATGATGCTGCTGTTTGGTTTTGTGGTCATGAGGCTGCTGGTTGGTTTGGTGGTCATGAGGCTGCTGGTTGGTTTGGTGGTCATGAGGCTGCTGGTTGATTTTGTGCTTATGAGGCTGCTATTTAGTTTGGATGATTATGATGCTGCTGGTTGGTTTTGATGGTCATGAGGCTATTGGTTGGTTTGGTAGTCATGAGTCTACTGGTTGGTTTGGTAGCAGTGAGGCTGCTGGTTGGTTTGGTGGTCATGATTTTGCTAGTTGGTCTGGTGGTCATGATGCTGCTGGTTGGTTTGGTGGACATGAGCCTGCTGGTTGACCTCAGACCTCAGAAAAAATTGTAGACCTCCACAAGTCTGGTTCATTATTGGGATCAATTTCCAAACACTTGAAGGTAGCACATTTATCTGTACAAACAATAGTACGCAAGTATAGACACCATGGGACCACGCAGCCGTCATACCGCTCAGGAAGGAGATGTGTTCTGTCTCCCTTAGATGAACGTACTTTGGTGCGAAAAGTGCAAATCAATCCCAGAACAACAGCAAAGGACCTTGTGAAGATGCTGGAGGAAACAGGTACAAAGTTTCTATATCCACAGTAAAACGAGTCCTATATCAACATAACCTGAAAGGCCGCTCAGCAAGGAAGAAGACACTGCTACAAAACCTCCATAAAAAAGCCTGACTACAGTTTGCAACTGAACATGGGGACAAAGATCGTACTTTTTGGAGAAATGGCCTCTGGTCTGATGAAACAAACATAGAACTGTTTGGCCATAATGCCCATTGTTATGTTTGGAGGAAAAAGGGGGAGGCTTGCAATCCTAAGTACACCATCCCAACCGTGAAGCACGGGGGTGGCAGCATCATGTTGTGGGGGGTGCTTTGCTGCAGAAGGGACTGGTGCATTTCACAAAATAGATGGCATCATGAGGTAGGAAAATGATGTGGATATATTGAAGCAACATCTCAAGACATCAGTCAGGAAGTTAACCTCTTGACGGTCGCCTAGGATAGGGGGCGCCACAGCGCATTTTGAAAAAAATTAGTGCCCATTTTAAACGGCCTACTACTCAAACTCAGAAGCTAGGATATACATATAATTCATACTTGTGGATAGAAAACACCCTAAAGTTCCTAAACTGTTTGAATGGTGTCTGTGTATAACAGAACTCATATGGCAGTCAAAACCCCGAGACAGATCGAAACAGGAAGTGGAATTCTGAATTGCGGACTCAACTTCATCATGTTGCCTATTAGTCACACCGTGAGCTATGGTTCATTGAGCACTTCCTATTGCTTCCACTAGATGTCCCCAGTCTTTACAAAGTGATTTGAGTCTCCTACTGTGAAAACTGACAGAATGACACGCTGTGGAACGTGGTCACACGGAGAGGGCCATCACCATTATGACGCCGGCGCCACTGGCTACCCTCCCCTTTCGAAACGTTTATAAAGACAATGCAATCGTCCCCCTTGAATCTTATTGGAATTCTGGTTGAAAAAGGCCCTAAAGATTTATGTTATACAACGTTTGACATGTTTGAACGAACCTAAATAAGAAAAAAATGCATTTTGTTGAAAGAGTAGCCCCGCGCACGTCGGAACTTTTGGTGCAGCCTTCAGAACGCGCTAACAACAACAAGCTAATGGAACATAAAGGATGAACTTTTTCGAACAAAAATACATTTGTTGTGGACCTGGGATTTCTGGAAGTGCCTAAGGATGAAGATAATCAAATGTAAGGGATTATTGACAATAGTATACAAGATTTGATATGCGATTGTTCCAAGATGGCGCTGACCTGTATTGCTAGCCTATTGTTCTGAGTATCGCATCCCCTTTTATCGCAAAGTGTGATTACCCAGTAAAGTTATTTTTAAATCTGGCATTACAGGTGCTTTCAAGAGATATTCATCTATAAATCTTAGAATGACAATTTTACATTTTAAAAATGTTTTCGGATAGTAATTTAGTAAATTGTAGCGCTGTTTCATCGGATGCATTTGAGGGAAAATAGTTAGTCAACGTTACGCACCGATGTAAAATGCTGTTTTTATATATAAATATGAACTTTATCGAACAAAAGAATGCATGTATTGTGTAACATGATGTCCTAGGTGTATCATCTGATGAAGATTGTCAAAGGTTAGTGCTGCATTTAGCTGTTTTTTGGTTATTTGTGATGCATGTGGTTGGTCGGAAAATGGCTATGTGGCTACTTTTACGATATACTCCTCTAACATAATCTAATGTTTTGCTTTTGCTGTAAAGCCTTTTTGAAATCGGACAATGTGGTTCGATTCAGGAGAGGTGTATCTATAAAACGATATAATTTGAAAAAAAAATTGAAAAATAAAATTATTACATTTTGTTATGCTAATGGCGATAGGATTTCTCGCTGGATGTCCGTCCCGCATACGGGATGGACGCCGCACAGGGGTTAAAGCTTGGTCGCAAATGGGTCTTCCAAATGGACAATGACCCAAAGCATACTTCCAAAGTTGTGGCAAAATGGCTTAATGGCAACAAAGTCAAGGTATTGGAGTGGCCATCACAAAGCCCTGACCTCAACCCTATAGAACATTTGTGGGCAGAACTGAAAAAGCCTGTGCGAGCAAGGAGGCCTACAAACCTGACTCAGTGACACCAGCTCTGGTAGGAGGAATGGGCCAGAATTCACCCAACTTTTTGTGAGAAGCTTGTGGAAGGCTACCCAAAATGTTTGACCCAAGTTAATCAATTTAAAGGCAATGCTACCAAATACTAATTGAGTGTATGTAAACTTCTGACCCACTGGGAATGTGATGAAAGAAATAAAAGCTGAAAGAAATAATTCTCTCTACTATTATTCTGACATTTCACATTCTTAAAATAAAGTGGTGATCCTAACTGACCTAAGACAGGGAATTGTTACTAAAATTAAATGTCAGGAATTGTGAAAAACTGAGTTTAAATGTATTTGGCTCAGGTGTATGTAAACTTCCGACTTCAACTGTATATATGTATTTGCAATGGACTGTTGACAAAAAGTATTTAAAACATTGTCAACAATCTATACAAAATACTCTAATGTCTAAGTGGATGAAAAATTCTAACATTTTTAAAGATTAGTATAAATTAAATTAAATATAAGCGTTGCATACGTATTCAGCTCCCTGAATCCATACATCAGAATCATCTTCAGCAGGGATTACAGCTGGGAGTCTTCTTGGGTAAGTCTCCAAGAGCTTTCCACACCTGGATTGTACCATATTGGCCTATTTTTCTTTTCAAAATTCTTCAAGCTGTGTCAAGATGTATAGGATCATGGTTAGACAGCAATGTTCAAGTCCTGCCGTAGTATTTTAAGCATATTAAGGTCAACACTGTTCACTGTCTTCTTGGTAAGTAACTTGTGTTGTAGGTTATTGTCCTTACCTGTGCTTAGTCGTATCCCTTTTGTTGTCATTCTGAAAAAAAACAGTGGTGCAAAATATTTATGTAAAAATACCTTTATTTACTTGTCACGTCCTGACCAGTATAAGGGGTTATTGGTTATTGTAGTTTAGTCAGGACGTGGCAGGGGGTATTTGTTTTATGTGGTTCGGGGTTTAATGGGATATGTATTTATGTAAGAGGGGTGTTTGATTCATGTGTTCTGTGGTTTTTGGATAATGTTCTTGTTTTTGTATTTCTGTGGTTTCTATGTTGTGTATTTCTTTGTTGGCCTGGTATGGCTCTCAATCAGGAACAGCTGTACATCGTTGTTTCTGATTGGGAGTCATACTTAGGTAGCCTTTTTTCACCTATGGTTTGTGGGAAGTTGTTGTAGTGCTGTGTGTTAGCCTGCAACACTGTTCGTTCGATCGTTTTCTTGTTTTGTTTGTTACGTGTTCAAATAAAGTTAAGATGAGCACTCAACCCGCTGCGCCTTGATCCATTACGTACGACGACCGTTACAGAACTTCCCACCACCAACGGACCAAGCAGCGGAGGAAGGAGCAGCAGGTGGACTACAAGGAGTCCTGGACTTGGGAGGACATCTTGGAAGGAAAAGGATCCTACACATGGGAGGAGATCCAGGCTGGAAGGGATCGCCTCCCATGGGAACAGGTGGTGACAGCGAGGGAGGAACGGCGAAGGTGGAGCGAAGATCGGAACTGTTATATGGGTACACGATTGGCATTTAAGCCTGAGAGGAAGCCCCAATAAAACATTTTGGGGGGGCACATGGGTAGTTTGGCTGGGCCAGGGTTAAGCCCCAAGCCAACTCCCCGTGCTTACCGGAGGCAGCATGTTACTGGTCAGGCCCCGTGCTATGGGGGGACGCGCATGGCGTCCAGGCCGAGCATTCACAGGCCGGTGTGCGCGGTGTCAGTGCCCCGCATTTGCCAGGGGGAAGCGGGCATCCAGCCAGTAAGGGTGGTGCCAGTACTGCGCTCGAGACCGCCAGTGTGCCTTCACGGTCCAGTGTATCCTGTTCCCGCTCCTCGTAACAGGCCTGAGGTGCGTGTATCCAGTCTGGCGTATCCAAAGCCAGCCCAGTCCAACTCGTCCAGTTGAGAAAAATTTCTCAGATTCCAATCATTGGCAGCAGAGAACTGGAAGGAGAGACGGCCAAAGGAGGAATTGGCTTTGGGGGTGACCAGAGAGATATACCTGCTGGAGCGCGTGCTACACGTGGGTGCTGCTATGGTGACCAGCGAGCAGAGATAAGGGGGGACTTTACCTAGCAGGGTCTTGTAGATGACCTGGAGCCAATGGGTTTGGCGACGATTATGAAGCGAAGACCAGCCAACGAGAGCGTACAGGTCGCAGTGGTGGGTAGTATATGGGGCTTTGGTGACAAAACGGATGGCACTGTGATAGACTGCATCCAATTTATTGAGTAAGGTATTGGAGGCTATTTTGTAAATGACATCGCCGAAGTCGAGGATCGGTAGGATGGGCAGTTTTACGAGGGTATGTTTGGCAGCATGAGTGAAGGATAATTTGTTGCGAAATAGGAAGCCAATTCTAGATTTAACTTTGGATTGGAGATGTTTGATGTGAGTCTGGAAGGAGAGTTTACAGTCTAACCAGACACCTAGGTATTTGTAGTTGTCCACATATTCTAAGTCAGAACCGTCCAGAGTAGTGATGCTGGACAGGCGGGCAGGTGCAGGCAGCGGTCGGTTGAAGAGCATGCATTTAGTTTTACTTGTATTTAGGAGCAGTTGGAGGCCACAGAAGGAGAGTTGTATGGCATTGAAGCTCGTCTGGAAGGTTGTTAACATAGTGTCCAAAGAAGGGCCAGAAGTATACAGAATGGTGTCGTCTGCGTAGAGGTGGATCAGAGACTCACCAGCAGCAAGAGCGACATCATTGATGTATACAGAGAAAAGACAGAGAAAAGAGTTGGCCCAAGAATTGAGCCCTGTGGCACCCCCATAGAGACTACCATAATGAAGGATTCCCATTTTAGAAACCTTTAATAAAGTCATAGTGTTATTATATGATACAATCCTCTCGTGAGTGAGTTTTCTTTATAATAAATATCAAGCCATTAATATCAAGCAAAACTTCTGAAGTTTAGACCAATTCGGTTCTGCTTTAAATGACATGCCGCTGTTAAAGGCTTCATAAAGCCTTCGTAAACGTTACATAAACGTGTTACAAATTCTCTATAAGCATATGTCATGCTTTATAAAGGGTTCATAAATGCGGCATAACTGTGTGACATAACCAGCAATGTAAAATGTGACTTAACTCACTATGTCAAACATGACATAAACCTGTGCTTTATAACAGGTGGCATAAGCACCGCTTAATAAAGGCCTTATAAATCATATTACATTGAAGGTTCACAAAGCATTTATAACCCTGTCATGCATCTAGGTAGAGCTGCAGGATGGTGGGTTCGATTCCCCTGACCACCCATACATAAAAATGTAAGTCGCTTTAGATGAAAGCATCTGCTAAATGTTATATATTATACTATATTACTCTAAAACATTTCTAGTATGGCCCAACCTCTTTCCCTCCTGGGTGCGTAGTCAATATTGGACTGACCACAAACTTTCCCAAAATGCTGTATGCTGAGAGGTATTTAACTGTGTTGATGGACCTGCAAAGCTTGTAATTGTGTGTGTTGTCAGAACCAAGATGATTTGGAGTAGTCCAACCTGAGACTACTGCACCAGGTATTCCTCTTCCATTCCCATGCTGGAGACCAGGGCTTGATTACAACCTGCTACAATGGTGCCAACATTTTGTGGCTGATCTTTCAGCGGGGAGTGGGTGAATGTGTCAAAGACCTGACTGGGCCCAGCACTGTGCGGGATGGCTCGGTTTTGTTGTGTGCGTGTTTGTGTACTGAGGAACATGTAACTTGGGGCGGCAGGTAGCCTAGTGGTTAGAGGCCGGTAGCCTAGTGGTTAGAGCATTGGGCCAGTAACTGAAAGGTTGCTCCATTGAATCCCCGAGCTGACAAGGTAAAAATCTGTCGTCCTGCCCCTGAACAAGGAAGTTAACCCACTGTTCCCGAGCCTCTTGCACTGCACGCCAACAGTGCTTCGTGGACCAGCGGAGGAGAGTGGACGGAACTGGTTCCCCATTGGCCATGGGCAGTCTGAACAACTTTGCGGCAGGCGGATCAGCACTGCCCCTGCGCATCTAGTGGCCAAAATCTAAATTGCGCCTAAACTGCAATAATACATTGTGGTCTTTCTCTTGCATTTCAAAGATGATGAAAAAAAAAAAAAATCTTTGTATTATCTTTTACCAGATCTAATGTGTTATATTCTCTTACATTCATTTCACATTTCAACAAACTTCAAAGTCTTTTCTTTCAAATGGTATCAAGAATATGCATATCCTTGCTTCAGGTCCAGAGCTACAGGCAGTTAGATATGGGTATGTCATTTTAGGCAAAAATTGAAAAAAAGTCAAATCCTCTAATATAACACCCAATAACTATCTTAGTAGTATAACACCCAATTTATACACTATACAACACAGTATGTGAGATAGAGAGTGCCTGGTAACTCTAGTGGGGGCCATAACCAGTGTAGTGTTTGGCAGGGGCAGATTCTTCTTAGGGCCTCATTTCGTTTGTAATACTCAATCAAGAGGAACAACGGACGGAAATGTCAATTACAACATTCAAGCCCCCCAAAGAGTTCTAAAATGTGTGTTTCATTGCGCAATCGGCAGAGGGTTTAAACAAAGTGTGCTATGCGGAAGTGCGCACACCCGGTGCTTTCAACAATTTCATTATCCCAGGAAGATTGCTGAGGGCTGTATGCACTACACACTTAATGTGTAATCTCTTTCTCTCTGTGTGACAATTCCCTCTTGATCTGGAGCAGCAAATTCCTCCTGATCGACCAAACCTGGACTGTTACATGCTGACAATGGACCTCAATTTTCAAACATACCTGTATTTTACAATGTACAGCATATGAGTTTATTTCCAAAATTCTATATCCACAAATTTTTCAAATGTGTTTTTTTTCGTCAGAAATAATTTCTTATGGGTACCTTCATGTGTGTGTAAAATATTACTGTTCTCATATTTTTTTTATTAATAGTTTTTGCAAAAATGCTATATATCGATTGTTTATGTGGAATAGAATGTTCGTATTCTGTATATTTGACTGTGATATGGGGTTGTCTCACCTAGCTATCTTAAGATGAATGCGTTTACTGTACGTCTCTCTAGATGTGAGCATCTGTTAAATGATAAAAATGTTAATAAAAATGTAAATGTTTTGCATACAGATCGTATATTACTGTATTTAATCATTTTTGGATATATTTTTTTTCTATTGATGTCACAAATGTATCATTTGTATATATCTTTATTAAAAATGTAGTTATTTGTTACCTTTGACTATGTAAAACCTAGCAGTACTACTTATTTCTCCGAAAGTGAGGCGGATATATAGCATCTTGCCAAAAAACATGATAATTTGTCTCGCTGAAATGAAACCATTCAGTGATAGATTTTAAACAAATACATGTCTGTCATTGAACAACCCCATGCCAAGATTAGATAGTGAAAAAACACACACATTTATTTAATAATTTCTTTAAACAATATAAATATTGCTAATATTTCACAAAAAGTATATAGCATTTTGGAATGAAACTCTTCATATGTACACTGAACAAAAATATAAACGCAACGTGCAACATTTTCTAAGATTTGACTAAATTACAGTTCACATGAGGAAATGTATTTATTTAATTAATTAATTAAGGAATTATTTAGTTGATTAATTAGGAAATGTATTTATTTTATTATTTAACTAAGGAAATTTAATTAATTAATTAATTAAGCCCTAATCTATGGATTTCACATGGCTGGGAATTCAGATACGCATCTGTTGGTCACAAATAGCAAAATAAACAAAAAGCAGGAGTGTGGATCAGAAAACCAGTCAGTATCTGGTGTGACCACCATTTGCCTCATGCAGCGCGACACATGTCCTTCACATAGAGTTGATCAGGCTGTTGATTGTGGCCTGTGGAATGTTTCCCACTCCTCTGCAATGGTAGTGCAAAATTTCTGGATATTGGCGGGAACTAGAACACGCTGTCGTCACGTAGATCCAGAGCATCCCAAACATGTCTGGTGAATATGCAGGCCATGAAAGAACTGGGACATTTTCAGCGTCCAGGATAAGTGTACAGATCCTTGTGACATGGGGCTGTGCATTATCATGCTGAAACATAAGGTGATGACGGCGGATGAACGGCACAACAATGGGCCTCAGGATTTCATCACGGTATCTCTGTGCATTCAAATTGCCATCGATGAAATGCAATGGTGTTCGTAGTCCGTAGCTTATGCCTGCCCCATACCATAACCCCACCGCCACCATGGGGCACTCTGTTCACAGTGTTGACACCAGCAAACCACTCGCCCACACGAGACTATACATGCTGTCTACGATCTGCCCGGTACAGTTGTAACCGGGATTTATCCATGAAGAGCACACTTCTCCAGCGTACCAGTGCCCATTGAAGGTGAGCATTTGCCCACTGAAGTCAGCATGCTAATTGCACGCTCCCTCAAAACTTAAGACATCTGTGGCATTGTATTGTGTGACAAACCTGCACATTTCAGAGTGGCATTTTATTGTCACCAGCACAAGGTGCACCTGTGTAATGATCATGCCGTTTTATCAGCTTCTTGATATGCCACACCTGTCAGGGTGATGGATGATCTTGGCAAAGCAGATATGCTCACTCTCAGGGATGTAAACAAATTTGTGCCCAAAATTTGAGAGAAATACGTTTTTTGTGCATATGAAACATTTCTGGGCTCCTTTATTTCAGCTCATTAAACATGGGACCAACACTTTACATGTTGCGTTTATATTTTTGTTCAGTATACATTCATGAAGAAGGAATTAATATAATATTTTTGGGGAATTCTCAAATTCAATTTTTTTTTTTTTTAAATATCTCATCCTTCAGTTGCAGCATTTCAAGTTTTGTATTGCAGCACAACATAGTACTTTTAAAACATTTTTTTTTTTTTACAAATGTGTCTCTTGGATTCAAGGAAAAGGACATATAGACAATGCAATATCAGTGGAGACTCATCAGAGGAGGAAGGGAAGGACCATCGTCCTCATTGAATTTCATAAAAATATATGTTTTAAACATTTAAAAAGTAATCCTTTTTAGATTAAACTATACTAAATATATTCACGTCACCAAACAATTGATTAAAACACAGTGTTTTGTAATGAAGGTCTACAGTAACCTCAGCAGCACTCTGTAGAGTAGGACCATGGTGTAGCTGGAGGACAGCTAGTTTCCGTCCTCCTCTGGGTACATTGACTTCAATACAAAACCTAGGAGGCACATGGTTCTCACCCCCTTCCATAGACTTACACAGTATTTATGACAACTCCAGGAGGACGTCCTCCAACCTATCAGAGCTCTTGCAGCATAAACTGACATGTTGTCCCCCAATCAAAAGATCAGAGAATGAATCTAGTACTGAAAACATAAGCTACAGCTAGTTAGCACTGCAGTGTATAAAATGTGGTGAGTAGTTGACTCAAAGAGAGAGAAAGACAATAGTTGAACAGTTTTCAACAAATGAATTTCTTCCTAAATGAAGGAGAAGCAAGAGAGAGAGTGAGAGAGATTTTAGATTTTTTTTAAACTTTCAGTTTCACTTAGGACTCCCGAGGGGCACAGCGGTCTAAAGCACTGCATCTCAGTGCTACAGGCGTCACTACAGACACCCTGGTTCAAATCTAGGCTGTAACACAACCGGCCGGGATTGGGAGTCCCATAGGGTGGCGCACAATTGGCCCAGCATCGTCTGGGTTTGGCCAGCGTAGGCTGTCATTGTCAATAAGAATTGGTTCCTAACTGACTTGCCTGGTTAAATAAAGGTTACAAATATATATATATATATATATATATACACTGGTCCAAAAAATAAAGGGAACACTTAAACAACACAATGTAACTCTAAGTCAATCACACTTCTGTGAAATCAAACTGTCCACTTAGGAAGCAACACTGATTGACAATAAATTTCACATGCTGTTGTGCAAATGGAATAGACAACAGGTGGAAATTATAGGCAATTAGCAAGACACCCCCAATAAAGGAGTGGTTCTGCAGGTGGTGACTACAGACCACTTCTCAGTTCCAATCCGTCCTGGCTGATGTTTTGGTCACTTTTGAATGCTGGCAGTGCTTTCACTCTAGTGGTAGCATGAGACGGAGTCTACAACCCACACAAGTGGCTCAGGTAGTGCAGCTCATCCAGGATGGCACATCAATGCGAGCTGTGGCAAGAAGGTTTGCTGTGTCTGTCAGCGTAGTGTCCAGAGCATGGAGGCGCTACCAGGAGACAGACCAGTACATCAGTAGACGTGGAGGAGGCCGTAGGAGGGCAACAACCCAGCAGCAGGACCGCTACCTCCGCCTTTGTGCAAGGAGGAGCAGGCGGAGCACTGCCAGAGCCCTGCAAAATGACCTCCAGCAGGCCACAAATGTGCATGTGTCTGCTCAAACGGTAAGAAACAGACTCCATGAGGGTGGTATGAGGGCCCGACGTCCACAGGTGGGGGTTGTGCTTACAGCCCAACACCGTGCAGGACGTTTGACATTTGCCAGAGAACACCAAGATTGGCAAATTCGCCACTGGCGCCCTGTGCTCTTCAGAGATGAAAGCAGGTTCACACTGAGCACATGTGACAGACGTGACAGAGTCTGGAGACGCCGTGGAGAACGTTCTGCTGCCTGCAACATTCTCCAGCATGACCGGTTTGGCGGTGGGTCAGTCATGGTGTGGGGTGGCATTTCTTTGGAAGGCCGCACAGCCCTCCATGTGCTCGCCAGAGGTAGCCTGACTGCCATTAGGTACCGAGATGAGATCCTCAGACCCCTTGTGAGACCATATGCTGGTGCGGTTGGCCCTGGGTTCCTCCTAATGCAAGACAATGCTAGACCTCATGTGGCTGGAGTGTGTCAGCAGTTCCTGCAAGAGGAAGGCATTGATGCTATGGACTGGCCCACCCGTTCCCCAGACCTGAATCTAATTGAGCACATCTTTGACATCATGTCTCGCTCCATCCACCAACGCCACGTTGCACCACAGACTGTCCAGGAGTTGGCGGATGCTTTAGTCCAGGTCTGGGAGGAGATCCCTCAGGAGACCATCCACCACCTCATCAGGAGCATGCCCAGGTGTTGTAGGGAGGTCATACAGGCACATGGAGGCCACACACACTACTGAGCCTCATTTTGAATTGTTTTAAGGACATTACATCAAAGTTGGATCAGCCTGTAGTGTGGTTTTCCACTTTAATTTTGAGTGTGCCTCCAAATCCAGACCTCCATGGGTTGATAAATTGGATTTCCATTGATTATTTTTGTGTGATTTTGTTGTCAGCACTTTCAACTATGTAAAGAAAAAAGTATTTAATAAGATTATTTCATTCATTCAGATCTAGGATGTGTTATTTTAGTGTTCCCTTTATTTTTTTGAGCAGTATATATACTTAGCTAGCAAATGCAGCTGGCTAGTTTAGTTAGGTCATGCTCATGGAAAATGAAATCGTCCTCCCTCATCATAAACGGCACTGACCGCCACTGTGCAATATGTATAGTTCCTTAGCTCTGCAAAGCCTTCAACTGAACAGGGCTATTTACCCTGTCTTCACTTGAACCAGAGAGCCATTGTTGTCTCTGGTTACATCTTATCGTTAGTGGGCTCGTTGTCATTCCAACGCACACATAAGAGGTGGTGGTAGCCTGGAGATTAGAAATGCTAAGCCTAGTAATCAGAGTGTTGCTGGTTCAAATCCCAGGACTGATTGCATAGGAAACTCTTGCAGGAATGAACCAAGAGTTAGATGTATATGCATTTTGATGGATATACATTGAAATAATATAAATCACATTGTCAGACAAACTGTATTAGGATATTGCATTGACACCGGTTGGACGGGAGCCAGACACCGGTAGTCTACCCTTCAGACAGGAGGGATAAAGGGTTGTAATACTGTCTCTGTTCCAACCGTCAGTTAACACAACAGTAGAATCCCTCTCTCTCTGTTCCAACTGTCAGTTAACACCATAGTAGAATATCTCTCTCTCTGTTCCAACCGTCAGTTAACACAATAGTAGAATCCCTCTCTCTCTGTTCCAACCGTCAGTTAACACAACAGTAGAATCCCTCTCTCTCTGTTCCAACCGTCAGTTAACACAATAGTAGAATATCTCTCTCTCTGTTCTAATTGTCAGTTAACACAATAGTAGAATATCTCCCTCTCTGTTCCAACCGTCAGTTAACACAATAGTAGAATATCTCCCTCTCTGTTCCAACCGTCAGTTAATACCATAGTAGAATATCTCTCTCTCTGTTCCAACCGTCAGTTAACACAATAGTAGAATATCGCTCTCTCTGTTCCAACCATCAGTTAACACAACAGTAGAATATCTCTGTCTCTGTTCCATCACTTAACACAATAGTAGAATATTTCTCTCTCTGTTCCAACCATCAGTTAACACAACAGTAGAATCCCTCTCTCTTCTCCAACCATTAGTTCATAAATTATTAGCATTACAAGAGATGGGATTTCAAGGAATGTAACACATTAATTAGTATTACAAGAGATGAGATTTCAGGAAATGTAACACAAGGTTAATGATTAACATTATAATGGATGGGATTTCCAAAAATACATTTACATTTTAATAGACGCTCTTATCCAGAGCGACTTACAGTAGTTAATGCATACATTTCATACATTTTTTTTCTTTTTTGTACTGGTCCCCCGTGGGAATCAAACCCACAACCCTGGCGTTGCAAACACCATGTTCTACCAACTGAGCCACACGATACCTCTGTTAGTGCTTTTCAGTACATACTGAGTCTTCTATGTCAGCTTCCCCTGAAGTGTCACTCACTGCTGTCAAATGTGACATTATATTTCCTCACATGGAGCTTTAAAACTGTTCTGTTCTGCTGTTCACTGTTTTAAATAACAACACAAAAACCCATTGGAGAACGCGTTCAATTTCTACGTGGTCTGAGGAAAGTTCAGACTGAAGTGGAATATAATCATAATAAATGGACAATGAATAATACTGTTTCCTCCTCCCAGATGGATTAAAATATGTGATGTTCACAACAGGAACCAACGAGGTGTTGTGATTGGCTCACATAGTTCTCTGTCCAAGAACCTATCCAACCACGTTTTTCATATGATGGGGGGCAAGTAGAAGGTGTGGGTTACTTTAACACTTTAAAGGCTCTATTTGAACAAACCTTATGCAATGATCATTCAAAGCGATGGCAGCAGTGCTATACCCTTACAAAAATAAAAACATATAAAAAATGAAAAATGAAAAAATCATATCAATTTTTTTTTTTTTACTGTTCATGTGTCAGACACATTTTTTTGTACACATGTGAAGTTACACGTAGATTTATCACCATTTATGGTTTTATATATATATATATATATATCTTTTTTTTTCTACAATGAAAAACATCCACATACAAACGACATCATGCAGACGTACACAAACATCCACAACATCACTACTGCCCAGACCCACCTACACCCCCCAATTTAACTAATTTCCCCCAACAAGTCTGTAAACAATGATAAATGTACTTTATTTTTATACAGTTTAGAATAGGTTTGATTACAATAAATCAGAGCCATGTGTTTAGAAAGTCCGGCCATTGAGGGTGACACTACAACATTCATACTAGAACCCCATTAACATGACACTACAACATTCTATAGCAGCCATGTTAGAGCCCCATTAACATGACACTACAACATTCTATAACAGCCATGTTAGAACCCCATTAACATGACACTACAACATTCTATAGCAGCCATGTTAGAACCCCATTAACATAACACTACAACATTCTATAGCAGCCATGTTAGAACCCCATTAACATGACACTACAACATTCTATAGCAACCATGTTAGAACCCCATTAACATGACACTACAACAATTTCGATACTTTTTGGAAACAAAATCATTTGGGTTCCTGGATCCTTTCATAGCATTATAAGTCTGCGTTGAGACAATGACTTATCAATGACCCAAGCCCAGCTCATTTAATCCCTACCATTGATTCCCTGAGATGTCATAATGCTTCAGCAAATGTACATTATACCGGGGGCGTTGGCAGACACAACGTAACGAAACTAATTTATGTCCCTCTAACTCCCCTGAATGCCTCTGCTGATCCTACAGCTATTGTATGCAGCAATCATGTGCCTATGACCAGATTTATGCTGTTAGCACTGAGGTGGTGTGCCCTAGTAGGAAGTCCACTGTATGCAGCTCACCCTGCACTAACATAAATAAAATGAGAAATCTACTTCTCCTAAGCTTCCCAGTAAAGTAATGAAAACAAGCAAGCATCCCAGAAAAGTGCTCAAAATAACTTGCTAGTAACAGATGACATTCATATTCTGACTATCTCTGAAACTCACGTAGACTATAGTTTTGATGATACAGTTGTAGCAATACAAAATTATAAAATTTACAGAAAATATAGAAATGCCAGTGGTGGAGGTGTTGCTGTTTTTATTCAGAACCACATTCCTGTAAAGATTAGAGAGGATCTCATGTTAAATACTGTTGAAGTTATTATTGTGGGAAGCTGCTATAGACCACCAAGTGCTAGCAGTCAGTATCTGGATAACATGTGTGAAATGCTTGATAATGTAAGTGATATCAACAGAGAGGTATATTTTCAGTGTGATTTAAATATTGACTGGCTTTCATCATGCTGCCCACTCAAGAAAAAGCTTCAAACTGTAACCAGTGCCTGCAACCTATCAGGGTAGTTAAATATAGCACAGGAATGAAGTCATCAACATGTATTGATCACATCTTTGCTTTTCTTGAAAGCAGTATAGTGTGAAAGAGGTCATACAATATGTTTTGTAGTGATTCCTATGTTGTTGATGTAAATAATATTTATTGGTCAATTTTGTGTAATGAATAGCAAACAGACGTTGTCCTTGAAGCATTTATAAAATTGCTTATCCCTGTTGCTAATAAGCACGCAACCATTAAGAAAATTACTGTAAAAATGATTAAATCCCCGTGGATAGATGAGGAGTTGAAAAATTGTATGGTTGAGAGGGATGAGGCAAATGGCACAACCGATTGGCAAACGTACTACAAATTGAGAAATCATGTGACTAAACTAAATAATAAGAAGAAACTATACTATGAAACAAATATAAATGACATAAAGAATGATTGTAAAACGAATCAGATGGCTCATTCGTCACAAAACTGATAGATTTTTCCAATTACTTTAGTAATTTTTTTCATTGGCAAGATTAGCAAACTTAGGGATGACATGCCTGCAACAAATGCTAACACTACACATCCAAGTATATCTGACCAAATTATAAAAGAAAATAATTGTAATTTTGAAGTGGGTGTGAAAGAGGTGATTCATCAACAATGACAAACAATGACAAGCCATCAGGGTCTGACAACTTGGATGGAAAATGACTGAGGAAAGTAGCGGACGATATTGCCGCTCCTATATGCCATATCTTAATTTTAAGCCTACTAGAGAGTGTGTGCCCTCAGGCCTGGAGGGAAGCTAAAGTAATTCCGCTACCTAAGAATAGTAAAGCCCCCTTTACTGGCTCAAATAGCCGACCAATCAGCCTGTTACCAACCCTTAGTAAACTTTCAGTAAAAAATGGTGTTTGACCAGATACAATGCTATTTTACAGTAAACAAATTGACAGCAGACGTTCAGCACGCTTATAGGGAAGGACATTCAACAAGCCCTTACACAGATGACTGATGATTGGCGGAGAGAAACTGATGATGAAAAGATTGTGGGGTATGTTTTGTTAGACTTCAGTGCAGCTTTTGAAGTTATTGATCATAGTCCGCTGCTGGAAAAAAATGTATGTGTTATGGCTTTACACCCCCTGTTATATTGTGGATAAAGAGTTACCTGTCTAACAGAACACAGAGGGTGACCTTTAATGGAAGCCTCTCCAACATAATCCAGGTAGAATTAGGAATTCCCCAGGGCAGCTGTCTTTGCCCCTTACTTTTTAAAATCTTTACTAACGAAATGCGACTGGCTTTGAGTAAAGCCAGTGTGTCTACGTCTGTGGGTGACTCAACACTATACATATCAGCTACTACAGCAACTGAAATGACTGCAACACTTAACAAAGAGTTGAAGTTAGTTTCAGAGTGGGTGGCAAGGAATAAGTTAGTGCAAAATATTTCGAAAACTAAAAGCATTATATTTGGGACAAATCATTCACTAAACCCTAAACTTCAAAAAGTCAGCTACTACAGTGACTGCTTGGAGTAACCCTGGATTGTAAACTGTCATGGTCAAAACATGTTGATACAACAGTAGCTAAGATGGGGAGAAGTCTGTCCATAATAAAGCTCTACTCTACCTTCTTAACAGCACTGTCAACAAGGCAGGTCCTACAGGCCCTAGTTTTGTCACACCTGGAATAGTGTTCAGTCATGTGGTCAGGTGTCACAAAGAGGGACTTAGGAAAATTGCAATCGCCTCAGAACAGGGCAGCACGGCTGGCCCTTGGATGTACACAGAGAGCAAACATTAATAATATGCATGTCAATCTCTCCTGGCTCAAAGTGGAGGAGAGATTGACTTCATCACTACTTGTATTTGGGAGAGGTATTGACATGTTGAAAGCACCGAGCTGTCTGTTTAAACGACTAGCACACAGCTCAGACACCCATGTATACCCCACAAGACATGCCACCAGAGGTCTCTTCACAGTCCCCAAGTCCAGAACAGACTATCGGAGGCTCACAGTACTACATAGAGCCATGACTACATGGAACTGTATTCCACATCAGGTAATTGATGCAAGCAGTAGAATCAGATTTAAAAAATTGATTAAAAAAGGGCCTCCCTAGTGGCGTCACTACAGATCCGGGTTCGATCCTTGTCTGTATTACAGCCGGCCACTAGGCGACGCCCATTTGGCCCAGCTTCGTCCGGCTTAGGGGAGGGTTTGGCCGGCCGGGATGTCCTTGTCCCTTTGCACTGTTGCGTCTCCTGTGACCGACCAGGTGCATGCACGCTGACAGTTGTATGGTGTTTCCTCCGAAACATTGGTTTAGCTTCCGGGTTAAGCGAACAGCGAGGCTCGGAGGACACATGGCCCTCGACCTTCGCCTCTCACCTGTCCATACAGGAGTTGCAGCGATAGGGCAAGACTCGATATCATGAAAAAGCAGCATAAAGTTGAAGATTATTCCTTTTTTTAAATCTAAATGTTTTGATTAAAAAACACCTTATGGAACAGCAGGGACTGTGAAGCAACACAAACATAGGCATAGACACATGCATACAAACACATGATAACATACACACACGTACACATGGATTTTGCATTGTAGATATGTGGTAGTGGTATGGGCTTGAGGACACACAGTGTGTTGTAAAATATGAGGTTACTTCTAAACTTATATATGAACTGATGATTATCTTCTATTCTCAGTTTCACTCAGTTTCCCTTTTCTGACTCAAACCTGAAGATAAACGGAAATCCTGTCTCCAGAAGTTTGATGATGGTGAGGTGTTTATCTGCCTGTGGAATTATATTCAGCTACTGTCACGATCGCTATCTTCGAACTCACGATCATAAATAAACCAAGGCGCAGCGTGCATGGAATTCCACATCTTTTGAATGAAAATGAAACTCACCAAAACAACAAACAGGAGAAAAACGAAAACGTGACGTTCTGTGGCTGCTCAAAGGCAGCTACACAAAAACAAGATCCCACAACTAAAGGTGGAAAAAAGGGCTGCCTAAATATGATTCCTAATCAGAGACAACGATAGCCAGCTGCCTCTGATTAGGAACCATACTCGGCTCAACACAAAGAAATAGACAAACTAGATTGCCCAACCCACATCACACCCTGACCTAACCAAACTCGAGGTAAATAAACGTCTCTCTAAGGTCAGGGCGTGGCTGTACCCCCCCCAAAGGTGTGGACTCCCGGCCGCAAACCTGAACCTATAGGGGAGGGTCCGGGTGGGCATCTATACTTGGCGGCGGCTCTGGTTCGGGGCGTAGCCCCACTCCGGCCGCTGATCCCCCCGCTTCTGTGTCGCCAGAGGAACCAGACCGTGGATCATCGCCGGAGGCTCTGAACTGCCGACCGCCGCTGAAGACTCTGGACTGCCTACCGCCGCTGAAGACTCTGGACTGCAGACCGCCTCTGAAGACTCCGGACTGCAGACCGCCGCTGAAGACTCCGGACCGTCGCTGGAGGCTTTGGACTGGGGGACGTTGCTGGAGGCTCCGGACTGGGGGACGTCGCTGGAGGCTGCGGACTGGGGGACGTCGCTGGAGGCTCCGTGCCATGGATCATCACTACAGGTTCTGCGCCATGGATCATCACTGCAGGCTTCTTGCCATGGATCATCCCTACAGGCTTCAGACCATGGATCATCACTCGAGGCTCCGGGCCATGGATTATCACTGGAGGCTTTATGCCATGGATTATCACTGGAGGCTTCGGATCATAGATCATCACTGGAGGCTTCTTACGTGGAGCTGGAACAGGTCTCACTGGACTGGGGAGACCCACTGGAGACCTGGTGTGCAGAGCAGGCACAGGGTGTACTGGGCCGTGGAGGCGCACTGGAGGTCTGGGGCTTAGGGGAGGCACAACCCGTCCTGGCTGAATGCTTACTTTAGTCCGGCAAGGGCGGGTCGCTGGCACAGGACGAACTGGGCTGTGAAGGCGCACTGGCGACACAGTGCGTAGAACTGGCGTAGTATATACTGGGCCGTGGAGGCGCACTGGAGATCTGGAGCGTATGGCTGGCAAAACCCGTCTTTGCTGGATGCTCAACCTAGCTCGACAACTGCAGGGCGCGGGCACAGATCGCACCGGCCTGTGAATGCGCACTGGCGACACAGTGCGCATCACACGGTGTTTGCCTCGTCACTCGCTCCCCACGGTAAGCACGGGCAGTTGGCTCAGGTCTCCACCCTGACTCTGCCAAACTCCCTGTGTGCCCCCCCAAAAAAATATTTTTGGGGCTGCCTCTCGTGCTTCCGTCGATGTTGGTTCTCCCTGGTCCAGCTCGTCTTCCCAGTAAGCGCACGCTGCTTGGCATTCTTGTGGTGGGACCTTCTGTCACGATCGCTATCTTTGAACTCCCGATCATAAATAAACCAATGTGCAGCGTGCATGGAATTCCACATCTTTTTAATGAAAATGAAACTCACCAAAACAACAAACAGGAGGAAAACGTGACGTTCTGGGGCTGCTCAAAGGCAGCTACACAAAAACAAGATCCCACAACTAAAGGTGGAAAAAAGGGCTGCCTAAGTATGATTCCTAATCAGAGACAACGATAGCCAGCTGCCTCTGATTAGGAACCATACTCGGCTCAACACAAAGAAATAGACAAACTAGATTGCCCACCCCACATCACACCCTGACCTAACCAGACTAGAGGAAAATAAACGTCTCTCGAAGGTCAGGGCATGAGAGCTACATCTAATGAGAACAGAACGGCCTAAACTTTTTGTACTTCATAGCATTCCCAGAAGGCATGGATTGATTATGTAATGATATATGAAACTCCAGTGTCTCTGTGCTGCTGTGTTGTTTGTTGCTACTTGTTGTTTTTTCACTTTAATAAAAACTTTAACTCTGCATTTAATAAATTTACCAACGTCTTAGTTTTTTCCTCACTCAACTTTTTACATTCTGCTTTCTACAGCGGACACTTTATCTGAACATGGTTCCACAGGAATTCCACCATCCGAAAAAGCTACAGGAAGTAGTAACATTAACGCAACACCATCAAATTGCAATCGCTGTACTCACCTTATGGTGAGGATAGCCGAATTGCAAGCCCAGCTTCAGACGCAATCATTAGGCAAGGGCAATTTATGTGTAGGAAGGGATTAAACCGTACCACCAGTAGGTACAGATAGTAGTATAAATACCCCCCCCCCCCCCCCCCCCCCCGCCCCCCCGCACAGTCCCCGCAGCCAGACAATTTTCTCAAGTCTTGTGGAAAGAAATGCTGTTGGCATGCTCAACTGTTGTCGCTCATTCAGTCAACACAAACTTTCAACCGGTTCTCCCCGTTAAGCAACGATTCGGAGTCAGAGGCCGAGCCTTCTCAGGTCTGTCCTTCACCTGTTACGAGTTGCCAAAGCCTCCCATCATTAGCTCTGACAAATTTAAAACCCTAGTCATTGGCAACTCCATTACCTGCAATATTAGACTTAAAAAGAATAATCCAGCGATCATATATTGTTTATCAGGGTGCAGATCTGCCGACTTAAAGGCTCATCTGAAAATGGTGCTGGCTGAGACTAAAACTGGTGAGTGTAGATGGTATAGGGATATTGTTATCCACGTCGGCACCAAAGATGTTAGGATGAAACAGTCAGAGGTCACCAAGAGCACCATAACTTCAGCGTGTAACATAACTAGAAAGATGTTGGTATCGAGTAATTGTCTCCTCCCAGTTAGGGAGAGTGATGAGCTCTACAGCAGACTTGCACAACTCAATCACTGGTTAAAAACGTTTTCTTACCCTCCCCAAAAATGTAATTTGTAGATGACTTGCCCTCTTTCTGAGACTCCCCCAGAAACAGAACCAAGGCTGGCCTGCTGACGATTGACAGACTCCATTCAATCTGGAGGGGTGCTCACACCTTATCTATCAATATAGACAGGGCTCTAACTCCTCTAGCTGGCTGTCAGTCAGCTTGCCAGCTTAGTGGAGTCTGCCACTAGCATAGTCAGTGTAGTCAGCACAGATTTCCCCATAAGAGACCGTGTCTGTACCTCAATCTAGGTTGGGTAAAACTAAACATGGCGGTGTTTGCTTTACTAATCTCACTGGAATAAAGACCTCCTCCATTCCTGTCATTATTGAAAGAGATTGTGATATCTCACGTCTTAAAATAGGACTACTTAATGTTAGATCCCTCACTTCCAATGTTGTCATAGTCAAGTAACTAATCACTGATCATAACCTTGATGTGAGTGGACTGAAACATGGCTCAAGCCTCGTGAATTTACTCTGTTAAATGAGGCCTCTCCTCCTGGGTACACTAGTTTATTTATTTTATTTTATTTTATTTATTTCACCTTTATTTTACCAGGTAGGCTAGTTGAGAACAAGTTTTCATTTACAACTGCGACCTGGCCAAGAATAAAGCAAAGCAGTTCGACACAAACAACAACACATGGATTAAAACAAACACACAGTCAATAATACAGTAGAAAAAGTCTATATACAGTGTGTGCAAATGAGGTAAGATAAGGGAGTTAAGGCAATAAATAGGCTATGGTGGCGAAGAAATTACAATATCGCAATTAAACACTGGTGTGATTGATGTGCAGAAGATGAATGTGCAAGTAGAGATACTGGGGTGCAAAGGAGCAAGATCAATAAATAAATACAGTATGGGGATGAGATAGTTGGATGGGTTGTTTACAGATGGGCTACAGTGAGGGGAAAAAGTATTTGATCCCATGCTGATTTTGTACGTTTGCCCACTGACAAAGAAATTATCAGGTTTATTTGAACAGTGAGACAGAATAACAACAAAAATGTTATAAATTGATTTGCATTTTAATGAGGGAAATAAGTATTTGACCCCTCTGCAAAACATGACTTAGTAGTTGGTGGCAAAACCCTTGTTGGCAATCACAGAGGTCAGATGTTTCCTGTAGTTGGCCACCATGTTTGCACACATCTCAGGAGGGATTTTGTCCCACTCCTCTTTGCAGATCTTCTCCAAGTCATTAAGGTTTCGAGGCTGACGTTTTGGCAACTCTAACCTTCAGCTCCCTCCACAGATTTTCTATGGGATTAAGGTCTGGAGACTGGCTAGGCCACTCCAGGACCTTAATGTGCTTCTTCTTGAGCCACTCCTTTGTTGCCTTGGCCGTGTGTTTTGGGTCATTGTCATGCTGGAATACCCATCAACGACCCATTTTCAATGCCCTTGCTGAGAGAAGGAGGTTCTCACCCAAGATTTGACAGTACATGGCCCCGTCCATCGCCCCTTTGATGCGGTGAAGTTGTCCTGTCCCCTTAGCAGAAAAACACCCCCAAAGCATAATGTTTCCACCTCCATGTTTGATGGTGGGGATGGTGTTCTTGGGGTCATAGGCAGCATTCCTCCTCCTCCAAACACGGCGAGTTGAGTTGATGCCAAAGAGCTCCATTTTCGTCTCATCTGACCACAACACTTTCACCCAGTTGTCCTCTGAATCATTCAGATGTTCATTGGCAAACTTCTGACGGGCATGTATATGTGCTTTCTTGAGCAGGGGGACCTTGCCGGCGCTGCAGGATTTCAGTCCTTCACGGCGTAGTGTGTTACCAATTGTTTTCTTGGTGACTATGGTCCCAGCTGCCTTGAGATCATTGACAAGATCCTCCCGTGTAGTTCTGGGCTGATTCCTCACCGTTCTCATGATCATTGCAACTCCACGAGGTGAGATCTTGCATGGAGCCCCAGGCCGAGGGAGATTGACAGTTCTTTTGTGTTTCTTCCATTTGCGAATAATCGCACCAACTGTTGTCACCTTCTCACCAAGCTGATTGGCGATGGTCTTGTAGCCCATTCCAGCCTTGTGTAGGTCTACAATCTTGTCCCTGACATCCTTGGAGAGCTCTTTGGTCTTGGCCATGGTGGAGAGTTTGGAATCTGATTGATTGATTGCTTCTGTGGACAGGTGTCTTTTATACAGGTAACAAACTGAGATTAGGAGCACTCCCTTTAAGAGTGTGCTCCTAATCTCAGCTCGTTACCTGTATAAAAGACACCTGGGAGCCAGAAATCTTTCTGATTGAGAGGGGGTCAAATACCTATTTCCCTTATTAAAATGCAAATTAATTTATAACATTTTTGACATGCGTTTTTCTGGATTTTTTTGTTGTTATTCTGTCTCTCACTGTTCAAATAAACCTATCATTAAAATTATAGACTGATCATTTCTTTGTCAGTGGGAAAACGTACAAAATCAGCAGGGGATGAAATACTTTTCCCCCTCACTGTATGTACAGGTGCAGTGATCTGTGAGCTGTTCTGACAGCTGGTGCTTAAAGTTAGTGAGGGAGATATGAGTCTCCAGCTTCAGTGATTTTTGCAGTTCGTTCCAGTCATTGGCAGCAGAGAACTGGAAGGGAAGGCGGCCAAAGCAGGAATTGGCTTTGGGGGTGACTAGTGAGATATACCTGCTGGAGCTTGTGCTACGGTAGGATGCTGCTATGGTGACCAGTGTGCTGAGATAAGGTGGATATTTACCTAGCAGAGACTTGTAGATGACCTGGAGCCAGTGGGCCTGGCGACGAGTATGAAGCAAGCGCCAGCCAACGAGAGCGTACAGGTCGCAGTGGTGGGTAGTATATGGGGCTTTGGTGACAAAACAGATGGCACTGTGATAGACTGCATTCAGTTTATTGAGTAGGGTATTGGAGGCTATTTTGTAAATGACATTGCCGAAGTTGAGGATCAGTAGGATGGTCAGTTTTACGAGGGTATTTTTGGCAGCATGAGTGAAGGATGCTTTGTTGTGAAATAGGAAGCCAATTCTAGATGTAACTTTGGATTGGAGATGTTTGATGTGAGTCTGGAAGGAGAGCTTACAGTCTAACCAGACACCTAGGTATTTGTAGTTGTCCACGTATTCTAAGTCAGAACCGTCCAGATTACTGATGCTGGACGGGCGGGCAGGTGCAGGCAGCGATCGGTTGAAGAGCATGCATTTAGTTTTACTTGTATTTAAGAGCAGTTGGAGGCCACAGAAGGAGAGTTGTATGGCATTGAAGCTCGTCTGGAAGGTTGTTAACACAGTGTCCAAAGAAGGGCCAGAAGTATCCAGAATGGTGTCGTCTGTGTTGACAGTGATGAGGGGTGGTCGTTTGACCGAGGACCCATCACACAGTATACAGAATGGTGTCGTCTGCGTAGAGGTGGATCAGAGAATCACCAGCAGCAAGAACGACATCATTGACGTATACAGAGAAGAGAGTCAGCCTGAGAATTGAACCCTGTGACACCCCCATAGAGACTGCCAGAGATCCAGACAACAGACCCTCCGATTTGACACACTGAACTCTATCAGAGAAGTAGTTGGTGAACCAGGCGAGGCATTTGAGAAACCAAGGCTGTTTAGTCTGCTGATAAGAATGTGGTGATTGACAGAGTCGAAAGCCTTGGCCTGGTCAATGAATAGGGCTAGTGACCATACCCGGCGGATTGAGCTTCTAGTCATGAAATCTAAGCAGCAGAATTCAATCATTTGTTATAGCTACAGTTTACAGGCCTCCCGGGCCGTATACAGCATTCCTCACTGAGTTCCCTGAATCCCTATCGGACCATGTAGGTGACTTTTTGTTGTTGTTGGTGACTTCAATATTTACATGGAAAAGTCCACAGACCCACTCCAAAATACTTTTCAGAGAAATCATCAACTCAGTGGGTTTTATCCAACATGTCTTCAGACCTATGCATTGGCACAGTCATACTCTGGACCTAGTTTTGTCCCATGTCCCATAAATATTGTGTATGTATATGTTTTTCCTCATAATCCTGGACTGTGGGACCACTATCTTATTACGTTTGCAATCGCAACAAATAATCTACTCAGACCCCAAAAGCTGCGCTATAAATTATCAGACAACCCAAAGATTCCAGACTCCTTCCACCTACCCTGACGTCAGAGTACAAAAAAAATCAGTTAACCACCTAACCGAGTATCTACATTTAACCTTGAGTAATACCCAAGATGCAGTCGCACCCCTAAACCCCCCCCCAAACTAGCTCCTTGCTATACAGTAAATACCTGAGCCCTGAAGAAAGCTTCCAGAAAATACCTGAGCCCTGAAGCAAGCTTCCAGAAGATTTTCACGGAAATGGCGCAAACTCCCTAATCCTCTTTCACAAGAGAGGATGGCTTTCACTTCAGCAGTGATGAATTCATGAACGTCTTTGACGAAAAGATCATGATCAATAGGAAACAAATGACGGACTCCTCTTTGAATTTGCATATTTCTCCAAAGCTCAGGTGTCCTGCCAGATCAATGGAGACACTCAAGTTTAAAAAAAAAATCTTTATCTCTTGTCACATTCACAAAAATAGTCATGGCCTCTAAACCTTCCAGCTGCGTACTGGACCCTATTCCAACTAAACTACTGAAAGAGCTACTTCCTGTGCTTGGCCCTCCTATGTTGAACATAATAAATGGCTCTCTATCTTCCAGATGTGTACCAAACTCACTAAAAGTGGCAGTAATAAAGCTTCTCTTGAAAAAGACAAACCTTGACCCAGAATTCTTTCTTACAAAACCTGTTGCGCAGCAACTCACTGCCTACCTGAAGACAAATAATGCATACGAAAAGCTTAAGTCTGTTTTTAGACTCCATTATAGTACTGAGACTGCACTCATGAAGGTGGTAAATTACCTTTTAATGGCGTCAGACCAAGGCTCTACGTCTGTCCTCGTGCTCATAGACCTTAGTGCCACATTTGACACCATCGATCACCATGTTCTTTTGGAGAGATTGGAAACCCTAATTGGTCTATGCGGACAAGTTCTTGCCTGGTTTAGATCTTACGTGTCTGAAAGGTATCCGTTTGTCTCTGGATGGTTTGTCCTCTGACAAATCAGTTGTAAGTTTAGGTGTTCCTCAAGGTTCTGTTTTAGAACCACTATTGTTTTCACTATATATTCTACCTCTTGATGATGTAATTCGGAATTCACAATGTCAACTTTCACTGCTATGCAGATGATGCACAGCTGTACATTTTAATGAAACATATTGAAGCTCTGAAATTGCCTACCCTGGAAACCTGTGTTTCAGACATAAGGAAGTGGATGGCAGATTTTTTTTTTTACCTTTAAACTCGGACAAAACAGAGATGCTAGTTCTAGGTCCCAAGAAACAAAGATGTGCTGTTTGATCCGACAATTAATCTTGATGGTTGTACAGTCATCTCAAATCAAACTGTGAAGGACCTTGGCATTACTCTGGACCCTGATCTCACTTTTGACAAATCAAGATTATTTCAAGGCAGATTTTTTCCATCTTGGTAAATTTGCTAAAGTCAGAAACTTTTAGTCCGAAAATGATGCAGAAAAGCTAATCCATGCTTTTGTCACTTCTAAATTAGTCTACTGCACTAGTCTCCGGCTAGTCTCCGTCTCCGGCTACCCAGTCTCTAGTCTCTAGTCTCCGGCTCTAGTCTCCGGCTACCCAGATAAAGCACAAAATAAACTTCAGTTAGAGCTAAACACAGCTGATTGAATCTTGACTAGAACCAAAACATTTGATCATATTACTCCAGTGCTAGGGCCGGTTTCAAGGTTTTACTGCTAACCTACAAAGCATTACATGGACTTGCTCTTACCTTTCTCTCCGATTTGGTCCTGCCATACCTACACGTACGCTACGGTCACAAGACGCAGGCCTCCTTATTGTCCCTAGAATTTCAATGCAAACAGCTGGAGGCAGGGCTTTCTCCGTTAGAGCTTCATTTTTATGGAATGGTCTGCCTATCCTTGTGAGAGACACAGACTCAGTCTTGACCCTTAAGTCTTTACTTAAGACTCATCTCTTCAGTAGGTCTTGTGATTGAGTGTAGTCTGGCCCAGGGTTGCGAAGGTGAACGGCAAGGCACTGGAAAGACGAACCGCCCTTGCTGTCTCTGCCTGGCCGGCTCCCCTCTCTCCAATAGGATTATTTGCCTCTGACCTTATTATGGAGGCTGAGTCACTGGCTTACTACTGCTCTTCCATGCCGTCCCTAGGAGGAGTGCCATGCTTTTTTGCGCAATACTCGACTCGAGTGGGTTCACTGATGTGATCTTCCTGTCTGGTTTTGTGACCTCTCGGGCTCGTGCGGTGGAGGAGATTTTCGTGGGCTATACTCAGCCTTGTCTCAGGGTAGTAAGTTGGTGGTCTGTTGATATCCCTCTAGTGGTGTGGGGGCTGTGCTTTGGCAAAGTGGGTGGGGTTATTTCCTGTTAACAACAGAGTGTGTGTGTGTGTGTGTGTGTGTGTGTGTGTGTGTGTGTGTGTGTGTGTGTGTGTGTGTGTGTGTGTGTGTCCGTCTCAACCTCTAGTATCAATGCTGCAATAGTCTTTGTGCCGGGGGCGTAGTGTCAGTCTTATATCTGGTATCCTGGGTGAACTTAAATATGATCCCTATATTTCTCTCTCTCTCCCTCTCTTTCTCCCCTCCCGAAGGACCTGAGCCATAGCACCATGCCTCACGACTACCTGGCCTGATGACTCCTGGCTGTCCCCAGTCCACCTGGTCGTGCTGCTGCTCCAGTTTCAACTGAACCCTGACCTGTTCACTGGACATGCTACCTTGTCCCGGACCTGCTGTTTTCGTCTCTCTCTCTCTCTCTCTCTCTCTCTCTCTTGCTCTCTCTCTCTCTCTCATTCACTCACTCACCTGCTGTCTTGACCTCTGAAATGCTTGGCTATGAAAAGCCAACTGACATTTACTCCTGAGATGCTGACTTGTTGCACCCTCTAAAACCACTGTGGTTATAATATTACCCTGCCAGTCATCTATGATCGTTTAATCTGGTCTTACTGGCTATGTTCTGTTATAATCTCCATTCGGCACAGCTAGAAGAAAACTGGTCACCCCTCAGAGCCTGGTTCCTCTCTTGGTTTCTTCCTAGGTTCTTGCCTTTCTAGGGAGTTTTTCCTAGCCACTGTGCCTCTACATCTGCATTGCTTGCTGTTTTGGGGTTTTAGGCTGGGTTTCTGTATAGCACTTTGAGATATCAGCTGATGTAAAAAGGGCTTTCATAAATATATTTCATTGATCAAATCAAATCAAATTTATATTTATACAATTTATATTTAGCAGATGTTATTGCGGGTGTAGCGAAATGCGTGATTATTGAGTCATTGTTAGTTTTACACTTAAGACATGACTTTGCTATTGTGCTGTAGAATTTGTGAATTTTGTTTGTCGTGTAATACATTCTATACATTATTTTAACCTGGATTAAGTGTATATTTTCATTAACCACCATTTTGTTAGTTATGTTCCAACATTCCCTCCATCTTGTGCCAATGTCCATTTTTTTAAAGTCTTGGTTCCAGAAGTTTATATGTTTTTCTAAGAGGTTGTCAGTTGGATAGGCTCTCTGCAAGGTTTAGTATATCTATTTTCTGACTCAGATAAGGTTCACTCAAGGTTGCTCTGATGTCCAAAAGATTTCAAATTGACATTTCTTGATATGAAACTATTAAATTGCAAATATTTGAAAATATCTACACTGGTCAGTCAAATTCCTTTTTTAATTCTGTAATAGAATTAAATGGATGTTCTATTGTCAAGTTATTTACGGTTTCTATGCCTTTAGTTTTCAATGTCGACCAATTTAACCTGTTGGGGCTAGGGGGCAGCATTTGCACGTCTGGATAAAAAAAATGTACCCGATTTAATCTGGTTACTAATCCTACCCAGTAACTAGAATATGCATATACTTATTATATATGGATAGAAAACACTCTAAAGTTTCTAAAACTGTTTGAATGGTGTCTGTGAGTATAACAGAACTCATTTGGCAGGCAAAACCCTGAGACATTTTCTGACAGGAAGTGGATACCTGATGTGTTGTATTGACTTTAAACCTATCCCATTGAAAAACACAGGGGCTGAGGAATATTTTGGCACTTCCTATTGCTTCCACTAGATGTCACCAGCCTTTACAAAGTGTTTTGAGTCTTCTGGAGGGAGATCTGACCGAACAAGAGCCATGGAACGGTGATGTCCCATTAGACACCTGGCGCGCTACTTCATGTTGGGTACCCTCGTTCCAATACGTTATAAAAGAGTATGCATTCGTCCACCTTGAATATTATTCATGTTCTGGTTAAAAAAGGCCCTAATGATTTATGCTATACAACGTTTGACATGTTTGAACGAACGGAAATATATTTTTTCCCCTCGTTCATGACGAGAAGTCCGGCTGGCTTACATCATGTGCTAACGAGACGGAGATTTTTGGACATAAATGATGAGCTTTTTTGAACAAAACTACATTCGTTATGGACCTGTGATACCTGGAAGTGACATCTGATGAAGAGAATCAAAGGTAATGGATTATTTACATAGTATTTTCGATTTTAGATCTCCCCAACATGACGTCTAGTCTGTATCGCAACGCGTATTTTTCTGGGCGCAGTGCTCAGATTATTGCAAAGTGTGATTTCCCAGTAAGGTTATTTTTAAATCTGGCAAGTTGATTGCGTTCAAGAGATGTAAATCTATAATTCTTTAAATGACAATATAATATTTTACCAATGTTTTCTAATTTTAATTATTTAATTTGTGACGCTGACTTGACTGCCGGTTATTGGAGGGAAACGATTTCCTCAACATCAATGCCATAGTAAAACGCTGTTTTTGGATATAAATATGAACTTGATAGAACTAAAAATGCATGCATTGTCTAACATAATGTCCTAGGAGTGTCATCTGATGGAGATTGTAAAAGGTTAGTGCATCATTCTAGCTGGTTTTATGGTTTTGGTGACCCTGTCTTTGACTTGACAAAACATTACACACAACTCTTGTAAATGTACTGTCCTAACATACTCTAAATTTATGCTTTCGCCGTAAAACCTTTTTGAAATCGTAAAACGTGGTTAGATTAACCTCTTGGGGCTAGGTGGGACGCTAGCGTGCCACCCGTGGTGCACTCCATCAACAGCAGGTGCATTTCAAGAGCGGCAAATTTGAATCCAAATAAATGTCAAAATTCAAATTTTTCAAAAATACAACTATGTTACACCATTTGAAAGATAAACATCTCCTTAATCTAACCACGTTTTACGATTTCAAAAAGGTTTTACGGCGAAAGCATAAATTTAGAGTATGTTAGGACAGTACATTTACAAGAGTTGTGTGTAATGTTTTGTCAAGTCAAAGACAGGGTCACCAAAACCATAAAACCAGCTAAAATGATGCACTAACCTTTTACAATCTCCATCAGATGACACTCCTAGGACATTATGTTAGACAATGCATGCATTTTTAGTTCTATCAAGTTCATATTTATATACAAAAACAGCGTTTTACTATGGCATTGATGTTGAGGAAATCGTTTCCCTCCAATAACCGGCAGTCAAGTCAGCGTCAGAAATTAAATAATTAAAATTAGAAAACATTGGTAAAATATTATATTGTCATTTAAAGAATTATAGATTTACATCTCTTGAACGCAATCAACTTGCCAGATTTAAAAATAACCTTACTGGGAAATCACACTTTGCAATAATCTGAGCACTGCGCCCAGAAAAATACGCGTTGCGATACAGACTAGACGTCATGTTGGGGAGATCTAAAATCGAAAATACTATGTAAATAATCCATTACCTTTGATTCTCTTCATCAGATGTCACTTCCAGGTATCGCAGGTCCATAACGAATGTAGTTTTGTTCAAAAAAGCTCATCATTTATGTCCAAAAATCTCCGTCTCGTTAGCACATGATGTAAGCCAGCCGGACTTCTCGTCATGAACGAGGGGAAAAAATATATTTCCGTTCGTTCAAACATGTCAAACGTTGTATAGCATAAATCATTAGGGCCTTTTTTAACCAGAACATGAATAATATTCAAGGTGGACGAATGCATACTCTTTTATAACGTATTGGAACGAGGGTACCCAACATGAAGTAGCGCGCCAGGTGTCTAATGGGACATCACCGTTCCATGGCTCTTGTTCGGTCAGATCTCCCTCCAGAAGACTCAAAACACTTTGTAAAGGCTGGTGACATCTAGTGGAAGCAATAGGAAGTGCCAAAATATTCCTAAACCCCTGTGTTTTTCAATGGGATAGGTTTAAAGTCAATACAACACATCAGGTATCCACTTCCTGTCAGAAAATGTCTCAGGGTTTTGCCTGCCAAATGAGTTCTGTTATACTCACAGACACCATTCAAACAGTTTTGGAAACTTTAGAGTGTTTTCTATCCATATATAATAAGTATATGCATATTCTAGTTACTGGGTAGGATTAGTAACCAGATTAAATCGGGTACATTTTTTTTATCCAGACGTGCAAATGCTGCCCCCTAGACCCAACAGGTTAAGGAGATGTTTATCTTTCAAATGGTGTAAAATAGTTGTATTTTTGAAAAATTGGAATTTTGACATTTATTTGGATTCAAATTTGCCGCTCTTGAAATGCACCTGCTGTTGATGGAGTGCACCACGGGTGGCACGCTAGCGTCCCACCTAGCCCCAAGAGGTTTTAACAGTGAATTCTGAAATGCTATCCAAGGACTGTTCCATAGGGTTGTGTTTTTAGGGAGTGATATTGTTTTTTTTTTACGAATAAGTTTCATTTATTCTTCCTTGTTGTTATAGTGTTCTTAGCTATGAAGTTGTTAATGTCCTTAGCTTTAATCAGACTGTCACAAACTTCATCGTCTGACGATAAGGAGAAATCACTGTCAGACCAATACGCAGCGGGTTGCGTGTTCCACATCATTTTATTAACCTGTTAGGGCTAGGGGGCAGCATTGACACGGCTGGATAAAAAACATACCCGATTTAATCTGGTTACCACTCCTACTCAGTAACTAGAATATGCATATACTTATTACATATGGATAGAAAACACCCTAAATTTTCTAAAACTGTTTGAATGGTGTCTGTGAGTATAACAGAACTCAAATGGCAGGTCAAAACCTGAGAGATTCCTTTACAGGAAGTGGCCTGTCTGACCATTTCTGGAACTTCTTTGCCATCTCTATCATTTACTAAGGATCTCTGCTCTAACGTGACACTTCCCACGTCGTCCATAGGCTCTCATAGCCCGGGAAAAAAGAGAATGTCGTCATTCCAGCCCCAGGCTGAAACACATTATCGCCTTTCTCAAGTGGCCCATCAAGAGACACTAGCTTATGCGCGTGACCCCGACCGCCCCCGCCTTTGGGATTTTTTCCTCTGTTTGCCGAAAAGGAGATTCCCTGTCGGAATTTTATCGCTTTTCTACGAGAAAAATGACGTAAAAATTGATTTTAAACAGCGGTTGACATGCTTCGACGTACGGCAATTGAATACTTTGAATTTTATTGTCAGGAATTGCGCCAAGCGCGCGACACTTCTTTACTATTTCGGATAGTGTCTGGAACGCACGAACAAAACGCCGCTATTCGGATATAACGATGGATTATTTTGGACCAAACCAACATTTGTTATTGAAGTAGACGTCCTGGGTGTGCATTCTGACGAAGACAACAAAAGGTAATGACATTTTTATAATAGTAAATATGATTATGGTGAGTGCTAAACTTGCCGGGTGTCTAAATAGCGAGCCCGTGATGCCTGGGCTATATACTTAGAATATTGCAAAATGTGCTTTCACCAAAAAGCTATTTTAAAATCGGACATATCGAGTGCATAGAGGAGGTCTGTATCTATAATTCTTAAAATAATTGTTATGCTTTTTGTGAACGTTTATCGTGAGTAATTTAGTAAAATGTTAGCGAATTCCCCGTAAGTTTGCGGGGGGTATGCTAGTTCTGAACGTCACATGCTAATGTAAAAAGCTGGTTTTTGATATAAATATGAACTTGATTGAACAAAACATGCATGTATTGTATAACATAATGTCCTAGGGTTGTCATCTGATGAAGATCATCAAAGGTGAGTGCTGCATTTAGCTGTCTTCTGGGTTTTGGTGACATTATATGCTGGCTTGAAAAATGGGTGTCTGATTATTTCTGGCTTGGTACTCTGCTGACATAATCTAATGTTTTGCTTTCGTTGTAAAGCCTTTTTGAAATCGGACAGTGTGGTTAGATTAACGAGAGTCTTATCTTTAAATGGCTGTAAAATAGTCATATGTTTGAGAAATTGAAGTAATAGGATTTTGAAGATTTTGAAAAACGCGCCACAGGCTGGCAGTGGATGTTACGTAGGTGGGACGAATTCGTCCCGCCGGTCCCATAGAGGTTAAGTTTGATGCACACGGAAAAACAATAAACTAGAACGACAGGAGACAGTTTCACAGGCTATAACTATACGTAGCAATGCGAAATAAAACAACCCACAAAAACCAGGTGACAAACACACTCCTAATATATGACTACCAATCAGGAACAACGATAACCAGCTGTCCCTGATCGGGAGCCACACAGACCAACATAGAAACAGAAATACCAGAAAAAAACATACAACACAGTACTTCTGCCACGTCCTGACCAAAAATACTAAACAACTACTCCCTCTGCTGGTCAGGACGTGACAGTACCCCCCCCCCCCCCTAAAGGTGCACACCCCGAATGCACCTAAAAAAGAAAACACAAAAATCCCCAATACTACAACAAAACCCAAAACCAAATACCCCCTAAACAAAAAAAGGGAGGGAAGGGAGGGTGGCTGCCATCAACGACGGCACTTGTGCTACACCCCCCCTCCCCAACCCACCTATCCTGGAGGTGGCTCTGGTTCGGGCTTACTGCCCTCCAGACTGTAGACAGACTTGCTTGGCTCCGGACCGTAGTCAGACTGACTCAGTTCCAGGTCGTAGGCAGACTCTTTCCGTTCCGGATCGTAGGCAGACTCATTCCGTTTAATGCTGTAGGCAGACTCATTTAGTTCACAGTTAATCAAACACTTATTCAGTTCCGGATCCCATACAGACTCACTTGGTTCCGGATCGCTGACAGACTCCCTCGGTTCCCGGGTCACAGGCAGACTCCTTCGGTTCCGTGTTGCAGGCAGACTCACCTGGTTCCGGGTCACAGGCAGACTCCCTCGGTTCCGGGTCGCAGGCAGACTCCCTCGGTTCCGGGTCGCAGGCAGACTCCCCCGGTTCCGGGTCGCAGGCAGACTCCCTCGGCTCCGGGTCACAGGCAGACTCCCTCGGTTCCGGACTGGATACTGTTGCCGGATACTCTGGACTGCACACTGTTGCCGGATCCTCTGGACTGCACACTGTTGCCGGATCCTCTGGACTGCACACTGTTGCCGGATCCTCTGGACTGCACACTGTTGCCGGATCCTCTGGACTGCACACTGTTGCCGGATACTCTGGACTGCACACTGTTGCCGAACTCTCGAGGCTGGGCTGACGCACTGGAAGCCTGATGCGTGGGGCTGGTAGAGGAGGTACCAGGCTGAAGACACGCACCCTAGGGCTAGTGCGGGAAGCAGGAACCGGCCGAGAGGAACTACTATTATGCACTATAAGCCTAATGCGTGGTGCTGGTACTGGAACTGCCAGTTTTAAACCACGCACCCCATGGCTAGTGCGAGGAGCGGGAACAGGCTGACTAGGACTAGGCTGACCCATGGGAAGCTTGATCCGTGGTGCTGGTACTGGTCATGCCAGACTGGAGGTACTCACTTCCGGGTCAGCACGAGAGGCGGGAACCGGAAAGACTGGGCCATGGAGGCCCACAGGTGGCCTTGACCGCACCTCCTGCACAACCCGTCCTGGCTGGATGGAACTAGCAGCCCTGCACGAGCGGGGTGCTGGTACAGGGCGCACTGGGCTTTGCAGGGGTTTGATGGTTACCGTGCGTAGAGCGGGCGTAGGGTAGCCTGGTCCGAGGAGGCGTACCGGCGACCAGACACGCTGCGCAGGCATCCTCCTACCAGGCTGGATGCCCACTCTAGTACGCATCTGCGAGGGGCTGGAATAGCGCGCACCGGCCTGTGCGTGCGTATGGGCGAGATTGTGCGCACCTCAGCAAAACACGGCGCCCTCCACTCCATACGCTCCTCCACATACTCACGGGTAGCTGGCTTATGGCTCTTCCTTGGCCTAGCCAAACTACCCATGTGCCCCCCCCAAAAAAAATATTGGGGTTGCCTCTCCGGCTTCCTCGCCAGTCGTGTACCCCGGGAAGCGTTCCCGGTCCTCACCAGCCTTCCTCCACGGGCCCTCTCCGGCCAGAATCTGTTCCCAACTCCATCTCTCACGATAGTCCATATCCTCAACCTGCCGCTCCTTTCTCCGCTGCTTGGTCTTGGTTCGATGGGTTGTTCTGTCACAAACTTCGTCGTCTGACGATAAGGAGAAATCGCTGTCAGACCAATACGCAGCGGGTTGCGTGTTCCACATCATTTTATTAACCTCTATGGGCTAGGTGGGACGCAAGCGTCCCACCCGTGGTGCACTCCATCAACAGCAGGTGCATTTCAAGAGCGGCAAATTTGAATCCAAATAAATGTCAAAATTCAAACTATTTTACACCCTTTGAAAGATAAACATCTCCTTAATCTAACCACGTTTTCCGATTTCAAAAAGGTTTTACGGCGAAAGCATACATTTAGAGTATGTTAGGACAGTACATTTACAAGAGTTGTGTGTAATGTTGTGCCAATTCAAAGACAGGCGTCACCAAAACCATAAAATCAGCTAAAATTATGCACTAACCTTATACAATCTCCAACAGATGACACTCCTAGGACATTATGTTAGACAATGCATGCATTTTTAGTTCTATCAAGTTCATATTTATATCCAAAAACAGAGTTTTACTGTGGCGTTGATGTTCAGGAAATCGTTTCCCTCCAATAACCGGCATTCAAGTCAGCACCACAAATTAAATAATTAAA
Organism: Salmo salar; assembly: GCF_965601325.2. Classification (NCBI taxonomy): domain Eukaryota; kingdom Metazoa; phylum Chordata; class Actinopteri; order Salmoniformes; family Salmonidae; genus Salmo; species Salmo salar. The sequence goes on from NC_138305.1 coordinate 10,851,250, forward strand.
ATTAGAAAACATTGGTAAAATATTATATTGTCATTTAAAGAATTATAGATTTACATCTCTTGAACGCAATCAACTTGCCAGATTTAAAAATAACCTTACTGGGAAATCACACTTTGCAATAATCTGAGCACTGCGCCCAGAAAAATACGCGTTGCGATACAGACTAGCCGCCATGTTGGGGAGATCTAAAATCGAAAATACTATGTAAATAATCCATTACCTTTGATTCTCTTCATCAGATGTCACTTCCAGGTATCACAGGTCCATAACGAATGTAGTTTTGTTCAAAAAAGCTCATCATTTATGTCCAAAAATCTCCGTCTTGTTAGCACATGATCTAAGCCCGCCGGACTTCACTTCATGAACGAGGGGAAAAAATATATTTACGTTCGTTCAAACATGTCAAACGTTGTATAGCATAAATCATTAGGGCCTTTTTTAACCAGAACATGAATAATATTCAAGGTGGACGAATGCATTCTCTTTTATAACGTATTGGAACGAGGGTACCCAACATGAACTCGCGCGCCAGGTGTCTAATGGGACATCATCGTTCCATGGCTCTTGTTCGGTCAGATCTCCCTCCAGAAGACTCAAAACACTTTGTAAAGGCTGGTGACATCTAGTGGAAGCAATAGGAAGTGCCAAAATATTCCTCAGCCCCTGTGTTTTTCAATGGCATAGGTTTAAAGGTAATACAACACATCAGGTATCCACTTCCTGTCAGAATCTGTCTCAGGGTTTTGCCTGCCAAATGAGTTCTGTTATACTCACAGACACCATTCAAACAGTTTTAGAAACTTTAGGGTGTTTTCTATCCATATATAATAAGTATATGCATATTCTAACCACACTGTCCGATTTCAAAAAGGCTTTACAGCGAAAGCAAAACATTAGATTATGTCAGCAGAGTACCCAGCCAGAAATAATCAGACACCCATTTTTCAAGCTAGCATATAATGTCACAAAAAACAAAACCACAGCTAAATGCAGCACTAACCTTTGATGATCTTCATCAGATGACAATCCTAGGACATTATGTTATACAATACATGCATGTTTTGTTCAATCAAGTTCATATTTATATGAAAAACCAGCTTTTTACATTAGCATGTGACGTTCAGAACTAGCATTCCCACCGAACACTTCGTGAGTACTAAATTACTCACGATAAACGTTCACAAAAAACATAACAATTATTTTAAGAATTATAGATACAGAACTCCTTTGTGCAATCGAGGTGTCCGATTTTAAAATAGCTTTTCGGTGAAAGCACATTTTGCAATATTCTGAGTACATAGCCCGGCATCACAGGGCTAGCTATTTAGACACCCAGCAAGTTTAGCCTTCACCAAACTCCGATTTACTATTAGAAAAGTTTGATTACCTTTGGTGTTCTTCGTCAGAATGCACTCCCAGGACTGCTACTTCAATAACAAATGTTGGTGTGGTTCAAAATAATCCATTGTTATATCCAAATAGCGGCGTTTTGTTTGTGCGTTCAAGACACTATCCGAATGGTAAAGAAGGGTGACGAAGGGTCACGCGCACAACGCATTTCGTGACAAAAAAATTCTAAATATTCCATTACCGTACTTCGAAGCATGTCAACCTCTGTTTAAAATCAATTTTTATGCAATTTTTCTCGTAAAAAAGCGATAATATTCCGACCGGGAGTGGTGGTTTTCGTTCAAAGATAAAACATGGAGTCAACTCGTGCACGACCCTGAGTCTCACAGTACTGTGACCAGCCACTATCCAAACGCGCTAATGTTTTTCAGCCAGAGCCTGTAAAGCCACGATTCAGCTTTTTGCCGCCTTCTGAGAGCCCATGGGAGCCGTAGGAAGTGTCACGTAACAGCAGAGATCCCCTGTATTGGATAGAGATAATCAAGAAGGGCAAGAAATTGTCAGACAGGGCAATTCCTGCATGGAATCTTCTCAGGTTTTGGCCTGCCAAATGAGTTCTGTTATACTCACAGACACCATTCAAACAGTTTTAGAAACTTTGGAGTGTTTTCTATCCAAAGCTAATAATTATATGCATATTCTAGTTTCTGGGCAGGAGTAATAATCAGATTAAATCGGGTACGTTTTTTATCCGGCCGTGAAAATACTGCCCCCTAGCCATAACAGGTTAACCAACGTTTATGTCGCAAAGTAGAAGCACTTGGGTTGCGAGTTGATACAATTTCAAGTCCGGAAGGTTAAAACCACACTCTGACTTAGGAAGGTTAAAACCACACTCTGACTTAGGAAGGTTAAAACCACACTCTGACTTAGGAAGATGTAAAACCTTCCTTTTTATTCTATGAGTTTTATTTGCCCAAACAAAGTCTGTTTTGATCTTAGTATACTGTTTTAATAGAATGTCTTTGGTGGAATTGGTATTACCAAGAACATAAAACCCTTTGGAGCCATGACATTCTGAAGAGGTTTATTATACCTGTAAGATTCCATTTAATTAGATCTGCTTTCATGTTGTTGACTAATGTAGTAATGGGAGAAAGTTCTCTTTATATTTGTTATTTGTCTCATTAAGCATCATCAAGTATGCACACATGTTAATTAAAATGCATTCCAGGTGACTACCTTATGAATTTGGTTGAGAGAATGCCAAGATTGTGCAAAGCTGTCATCAAGGCAAAGGGTGGCTACTTTGAAGAATCTCAAATATAAAATGTACTTTCATTTGTTTAACACTTTTTTGGTTACTACATGATTCCATATGTGTTGTTTCATAGTTTTGATGTCTTCACTATTATTCTACAATGTAGAAAATAGTAAAAATAAAGACAAACCCTTGAATGAGTAGTGTACAAACTTTTGACTGATACTGTATGCATTTTCATTTGTGTAAATATTCGCTCTACTTTGTCCCAAAATGAATACTTTGGGAAAGCATTCCTGATGCTTTTCACCACACAAATCTTTTAACAGTATTTTATATTTCCTATTGGGGTGATCTCTGTTCTATGTGTTTATTTCTAATCTGCTGATCATTGCTTCTGAGTTGTTGAATCTAAGAAAGCTGTAGGATCCATTTTATTCTGATTTATATAGATCTTTATAGAAGCTTTAAAAATGGTCATTAATCGCGTTGCTGTTTCTAATTAACACATTTGTATCTTTATCTTTTTAAATTATAACTGGTAAAACGTGTATTCGCTCTGTGAAGGCTGCAAGATGTTTTACCAGGGTTTATTTGCAAATAAATAGTTTTCTTTATTTGAGTTTAAACTTTCGTATTTAATACATTTCAAGTCTAAAAGATTACCTCTTTTCATTGTCCGTATTCTGTCGATAAGTGTACAATATTTCCTGTTGGTGTAATTAAGCATGATACGAGAGAATGATCTGATATCACTATGTGTCAAGGCCGTCGTAGTGAGTAGACCAAAATCCAGCGGGTACGTGAATGCTCATATTAACTTTTATTGAACACTACACACAAAAACAAGAAAACGAATGAACGACAGCTAAACAGTTTTGCAGGCTATACACAGCAGTGCAAAAACAACTTCCCACAAAAGACAGGTGGAAAAAGGGCTACCAATCAGCAACAACGATGTACAGCTGTTCCTGATTGAGAGCCATACCAGGCCAACACAAAGAAATACACAACATAGAAAGAATATAGAAATACAAAACATAGAACAATACCCAAAAACCCACGACAACACAAAACAAACACACCCCTGCCACGCCCTGACCAAACTACAATAACAAATAACCCCTGTCGTGTCTTTGGCTATGCCGGATTAAGTGATATGACATGCTAACCTATAAAATTCTTTCTCTAATTAATATTACCGGATTAAGCTAATCATGTAAATGTAATTAACTAGAAAGTCGGGGCACCACGGAAGAACGTTTATAGAGCCGTTATCTTCCGAATAAACTCTTAAAATACTTAGTAATACTTTACATCGGTAGCAGTCAATATTAACCCTTATCTTATTTTCAGTCTCATAATGAACGTTGTAAATTCTTGGCTATCTTCACGAACCCTGGCTAACAAGTTGAATCAGCAATACCAAATTGGGTTTAATTATTTATTTACTAAATACCTAAACTAATCACACAGAATTACATATACACAGAATACAAATGATGTCATACAGAAAACGTCCTGGTGGACGAAACCTGTATGATGTCTGGTTACACAAAGGAAAGGGGGTTGGGCTTGAATGAAAGAGCGGGAAGACTTAGGAACGAAGAAACAGCAGCTATGCTATCGTAAATACATTATCTTATGCATTCTAAATTACCGCCCATTTGGAAAAGGAAAATGCAATAAATATTTACTCTGAGCTGCGCTTCGGTAGATTGGTCGTAGATGCTGGCCGGGTTGGCCAACAGATCTTCCTGTCCTCGGAAGAATGTCTCTGGTGGTAAATTGGATACGTGGTGGTATCTTCGTCTGTTCGTTGTTAGACTGGCTCCGTCGTCCGTCCTTTCCTAGCCCACGTCTACAGCGGCCGCTGCTAACTCAACGGCTAGGAAGTATCACTTCTGTAGTGAATAAGCTCAAAGTTCATACCATTCGCCACCAAAGCTCACGCCGAGGTTGGCTTAGTTCTGTACTTGACCTGTGTGTCCTTCTAACGTAGATGCTGCAGACCTCACGTACTGGAACAACGTGGTTATCTTTTCGTCAAAGGCTTATATAGTGGAGAGGGGGAAGGATGTGTTTCATCGTTTATAACCCCTCCTCTTCACAGGGGTGGGCCACTGATCAAGCAGGGCACTTTCCTTATGAAAACCCAATTCTCTCATTTGGAAGCTAAAATTACATTTAATCTCCTAGCAAACAATTTCAATATCAAACATTTCAATTGCATAACAATTCCATGTGACTCTGATAACTAGAGGGTGTATACTTTCCCAGGTACAGTTTATGTCGTCCTGTCATCAGTCATAATGTCTCAGATGACAACCGAACTGACATCCATACTCATTACGTTCCAAAGCATATTTCCAACTGGTTTTATTACCAAAATATGGTTCCTTTCCCCATTTGTTTGATGTTCCCAGACTCTCTATATTTAACCTCTATGGGCTAGGTGGGACGCTAGCGTGCCACCCGTGGTGCACTCCATCAACAGCAGGTGCATTTCAAGAGCGGCAAATTTGAATCCAAATAAATGTCAAAATTCAAATTTTTCAAACATACAACTATTTTACACCCTTTGAAAGATAAACATCTCCTTAATCTAACCACGTTTTACGATTTCAAAAAGGTTTTACGGCGAAAGCATAAATTTAGAGTATGTTAGGACAGTACATTTACAAGAGTTGTGTGTAATGTTTTGTCAAGTCAAAGACAGGGTCACCAAAACCATAAAACCAGCTAAAATGATGCACTAACCTTTTACAATCTCCATCAGATGACACTCCTAGGACATTATGTTAGACAATGCATGCATTTTTAGTTCTATCAAGTTCATATTTATATCCAAAAACAGCGTTTTACTATGGCATTGATGTTGAGGAAATCGTTTCCCTCCAATAACCGGCAGTCAAGTCAGCGTCACAAATTAAATAATTAAAATTAGAAAACATTGGTAAAATATTATATTGTCATTTAAAGAATTATAGATTTACATCTCTTGAACGCAATCAACTTGCCAGATTTAAAAATAACCTTACTGGGAAATCACACTTTGCAATAATCTGAGCACTGCGCCCAGAAATATACGCGTTGCGATACAGACTAGACGTCATGTTGGGGAGATCTAAAATCGAAAATACTATGTAAATAATCCATTACCTTTGATTCTCTTCATCAGATGTCACTTCCAGGTATCACAGGTCCATAACGAATGTAGTTTTGTTCAAAAAAGCTCATCATTTATGTCCAAAAATCTCCGTCTTGTTAGCACATGATCTAAGCCAGCCGGACTTCTCGTCATGAACGAGGGGAAAAAATATATTTACGTTCGTTCAAACATGTCAAACGTTGTATAGCATAAATCATTAGGGCCTTTTTTAACCAGAACATGAATAATATTCAAGGTGGACGAATGCATACTCTTTTATAACGTATTGGAACGAGGGTACCCAACATGAACTCGCGCGCCAGGTGTCTAATGGGACATCATCGTTCCATGGCTCTTGTTCGGTCAGATCTCCCTCCAGAAGACTCAAAACACTTTGTAAAGGCTGGTGACATCTAGTGGAAGCAATAGGACGTGCCAAAATATTCCTCAGCCCCTGTGTTTTTCAATGGGATAGGTTTAAAGTCAATACAACACATCAGGTATCCACTTCCTGTCAGAAAATGTCTCAGGGTTTTGCCTGCCAAATGAGTTCTGTTATACTCACAGACACCATTCAAACAGTTTTAGAAACTTTAGAGTGTTTTCTATCCATATATAATAAGTATATGCATATTCTAGTTACTGGGTAGGATTAGTAACCAGATTAAATCGGGTACATTTTTTTATCCAGACGTGCAAATGCTGCCCCCTAGCCCTAACAGGTTAACAGGACAGCAGTCCTTCAGGACAGCAGTCCTTCAGTAGGGTCAGAGAGGGGAAGGGAGAAAGGTATTTATGGGGGGGGGGGGGGTCATAAACCTTACCCACAGGCCAACGTCATGACACCCCTTATACTGGTCAGGACATGACAGTACCCCCCCCCCCCCCCAAAGGTGTAGACCCCGGATGCACCTGAAACAAAAACTAACAAAATAATAACCCACAACAAAACAAATCCCCAAAACTACTGGGGAGGGAAGGGAGGGTGGCCACTGTCACCGACGGTTCTTGTGCAACACCCCCCTCCCCAATCCTCCTACCATGGAGGTGGCTCAGGCTCCGGCCTTAGTCCCCAACCTAACCTGTCCACCCCTGCTGAAGGCTCAGGGCTAAGGCGCGTCGCTGGAGACCTCGGGCTGATGTGCGTTGCTGGAGACCTCGAGCTGAAGCGCAACTCTGGAAGCTCGGGACTGGAGGGCGACTCTGGCTGCGCCGGTTCCGGACTGAATGGCGACTCTGGCTGCGCCGGTTCCGGACTGAATGGCGACTCTGGCTGCGCCGGTTCCGGACTGAAGGGCGACTCTGGCTGCGCCGGTTCCGGACTGTAGAGCGACTCCGGCTGCGCCGGTTCCGGACTGTAGGGCGACTCTGTCGGCTCCGGACTGTGGGCCGTCTCTGTCGGCTCCGGACTGTGGGCCGTCTTTGCAGGCTCCGGACTGTAGGACGTTGCCGGACGCACTGGACGGGGAACTGTCGCCGGAAGCTCTAGACGGGGCACTGTCGCCGGAAGCTCTAGACGGGGCACTGTCGCCGGAAGCTCTAGACGGGGAACTGTCGCCGGAAGCTCTAGACGGGGTACTGTCGTCAGAAGCTCTGGATGGGGTACTGTTCTCGGAAGCTCTGGACTGGAACTGTGTACTGAAGGCCTGATGCGTGGGGCTGGCTTAGGAGGCGCCAGACTATTTTCACGCACCACAGGGCTAGTGCGAGGAGCAGGAGCAGGACGAACTGGACTGGGCTGATGCACTGGAGGCCTGGTGCATGGGGCTGGTACTGGAGGTACCAGACTGGAGACACGCACCCCAAGGCTAGTGCGAAAAGCGGGAACATGACGTACTGGACTGGGCTGACGCACTGGAGGCCTGGTGCGTGGTGCTGGCTTTGGAGGCACGCACCTCAGGGCTAGTGCGGGGAGCGGGAACAGGATACACTGGGCCGTGGAGGCTCACTGGCTGTCTCGAGCGCAGAACTGGCACCACCCGTACTGGCTGGGTGCCCGCTTCCCCCCGGCAAATGCGGGACGCTGGCACCAAGCACACCGGCCTGTGGATGCTCGGCCTCGACGCCGTGCGTATCACCCCATAGCGCGGGGCCTGACCAGTACCACGCTGCCTCCGGTAAGCACGGGGAGTTGGCTTAGGGCTCAATGTTGGCCCAGCCAAACTACCCGTGTGCCCCCCAAAACATTTGGGGGGGGGGCTGCCTCTCAGGCTTCCATGCCAGCCGTATTCCAGCATTACACTCCTGGTCCTCTCAAGCCTTCCTCCATGGTCCCTCTCCGGCTAGGATCTCCTCCCAAGTCCACGACTCCAGATAGCTCCTCTCCAGCTCCTTACCCTGCTGCTTGGTCCGTTTGTGGTGGGAAGTTCTGTCACGGCCGTCGTAGTGAGTAGACCAAAATGCAGCGGGTACGTGAATGCTCATATTAACTTTTATTGAACACTACACACAAAAACAAGAAAACGAATGAACGACAGCTAAACAGTTTTGCAGGCTATACACAGCAGTGCAAAAACAACTTCCCACAAAAAAACAGGTGGAAAAAGGGCTACCTAAGTATGGCTCCCAATCAGCAACAATGATATACAGCTGTTCCTGATTGAGAGCCATACCAGGCCAACACAAAGAAACACACAACATAGAAAGAACATAGAAATACAAAACATAGAACAATACCCAGAAAACCCCGACAACACAAAACAAACACACCCCTGCCACGCCCTGACCAAACTACAATAACAAATAACCCCTTATACTGGTCAGGACGTGACAATATGTAAGATTTTTTTTAATCCAGTAAATTATTTTGTGGAAATAAAAACGTAGTCAATTCTTCAATAGCTTTTCTTATTATGAGAAAAAAAGGAGGAGTCGTTTGTAGTGTGAAATAATCATCACCAGGTGTCCTGTCAGTTATTTGTAGATGTGGAAATGTTCAGCCTGTTTTGAGGTTCTTTGAATTTGCCTTCTTTTTATTGCTACGTCTGTCAATGTTATAGAATGTATGATTTACGTATCATGCTAAAATTATAGTTTCTGTCTGGATTTGATGTATTATAGTGTTTTCCCTTGTTTTTCAGTAGCGGATGTGGTGGATTGAGGCGCAGCCCATGCAAAAAAAACAACAGATATCTCTATCTTAAACCAATGAATTTAGATGGGAATTGTTTTATTATGTTAATTGAATTGACACACCAGATTCCCCCCCCCCCCCCCAAAAAAAAAAAATGTCTGTTCACTGTCCCGCCAAATTTTTCCCTTATCCAGAATTTGGTATTTTTAGATGTGGTCTCCTAAATTCCACTGGTGGAAATATTGCTACTTCAACACCATCTTTTCATGTCAACCACATGTGTGAATCTGCAATCGAGATTTTCACAGTTGGAGTTTTCTTACACTGCAAATTAGATTTTCACATGTGATTGTTTTTCACATGAAAGTTTATTTCCAAAAATGCTATTTATCCATAAATTAGCTTTTATTGTTTAAAGACATTTTTTAAGTTTGATTTTCTTTTCCACTATCTAATCATGACATGGGGTTGTTCAATAACAGAAATGTATTTGTTTAAAATCTATCAGTTGATGGTTTCATTTCAGAGTGACAAATAATAATGTTTTTTTTTGCAAAACACTTTATCTGCCTCACACTCTGAGAAATAAGTAGTTATGCTATTTATTTGTTTTTTTACAATAGCATACTAGATAAAAAGGGATGTCAGCTGTCACGTCCTGACCAGCAGATGGAGCTGTTGTAGTAGTTTTGGGGTCAGGACGTGGCAATCTTGTGTGTGTGAATGTTCTGTGTTGGTCTTGTGACTCCTGATCAGGAACAGCTGGGGATCGTTTTTCCTGATTGGGAGTCATATATGTAGGAGTATGTTTGTCACTTGGTTTTGTGGGTAGTTGTCCTTGCACTGCGCTGTATGTGCCTGCAAGACTGTTGCTGTTGTCTTTATTGTTTTTTTGTCCAGTGGATACTTTACTCCTTTTTTTTAAATAAAAAAACATGAGTATCCACATACCTGCTGCGCCTTGGTCCATTCTTGACGACGGACGTTACAGAACTACCCACCACCAAAGGACCAAGCAGCAGAAGAGGAGGAAGCCACAGGAGAACAAAATGGAGGAATGGACATGGGAGGACGTCCTGGACGGCAAGGGGGCCTACACCTGGGAGGAGATCCTGGCCGGAAGGGATCGCCTCCCATGGGAACAGGTGGAGGCACTCAGGAGAGTGGAGGCAGCTGGACAGAGGAACCAACGCGAACGTTATGCTGGAACACGGCTGGCGAGGAAGCCGGAGAGGCACCCCCAATAAAAAAATTTGGGGGGCACACGGGTAGTTTGGCCAGGCCAAGGAAGAGCCGTAAGCCAGCTACCCGTGACTACAGGGAGGTGCGTATGAGGTGGAGGGCGCCATGTTACGCTGAGGTACGCACCATCTCGCCTATACGGACGCACAGCCCAGTCCGCCCGGTACCAGCGCCCCGCAGGTGCCAGGGCAAGGTGAGCATCGAGCCGGAAGGGGTGATGCCAACCCTGCACTCAAGACCACCAGTGCGCCCTTTCGGTCCGGTGTTTCCCGCTAGACGCACTAGCATGGAGGTGCGTGTCTCCAGGCTGGCACGTCCAGTACCAGCCCCACGCATCAGGAGTCTAGTGCGTCAGCCCAGCCTCGCCAGTCAACAGTCACCAGAGCTGCCCGCCAGTCAAGAGTCACCAGAGCTGCCCGCCAGTCGTAAGTCACCAGAGCTGCCCGCCAGTCGTAAGTCGCCAGAGCTGACCGCCAGTCAGGAGTCGCCAGAGCCGCTCGCTAGCCAGAGCCGCCCGTCTGCCCGGAGATGCCAGAGTGGCCCGTCTGCCCGGAACTGCCAGAGTGGCCCGACTGCCCGGAACTGCCAGAGTGTCCCGACTGCCCGGAATTGCCAGAGTGGCCCGACTGCCCGGAGCTGCCAGAGTGGCCTGACTGCCCGGAGCTGCCAGAGTGGCCCGACTGCCCGGAGCTGCCAGAGTGGCCCGACTGCCCAGAGCTGCCAGAGTCGCCCGACTGCCCGGAGCTGCCAGAGTGGCCCGACTGCCCGGAGCTGCCAGAGTGGCCCGACTGCCCGGAGCTGCCAGAGTGGCCCGACTGCCCGGAGCTGCCAGAGTGGCCCGACTGCCCGGAGCTCGCCAGAGTGGCCCGACTGCCCGGAGCTCTGCCAGAGTGGCCCGCCTGCCCCGGAGCTGCCAGAGTGGCCCGCCTGTCCCGGAGCTCAGCCCGAGTGGCCCTCCTGTCCTCCGGCCCAGCCCGAGTGGCCCTCCTGTCCTCCGGCCCAGCCCGAGTGGCCCGCCTGTCCTCCGGCCCAGCCCGAGTGGCCCGCCGGTCCTCCGGCCCAGCCCGAGTGGCCCGCCTGTCCTCCGGCCCAGCCCGAGTGGCCCGCCTGTCCTCCGGCCCAGCCCGAGTGGCCCGCCTGCCTCCGGCCCAGCCCGAGTGGCCCGCATGCTTCCGCCCAGCCAGAGTGGCCCGCCTGTCCTCCGGCCCAGCCCGAGTGGCCCGCCTGTCCTCCGGCCCAGCCCGAGTGGCCCGCCTGTCCTCCGGCCCAGCCCGAGTGGCCCGCCTGTCCTCCGGCCCAGCCCGAGTGGCCCGCCTGTCCTCCGGCCCAGCCCGAGTGGCCCTCCTGTCCTCCGGCCCAGCCCGAGTGGCCCTCCTGTCCTCCGGCCCAGCCCGAGTGGCCCTCCTGTCCTCCGGCCCAGCCCGAGTGGCCCGCTTGTCCTCCGGCCCAGCCCGAGTGGCCCGCCTGTCCTCCGGCCCAGCCCGAGTGGCCCGCCTGTCCTCCGGCCCAGCCCGAGTGGCCCGCCTGTCCGCCGGCCCAGCCCGAGTGGCCCGCCTGTCCTCCGGCCCAGCCCGAGTGGCCCGCATGTCTTCCGACCCAGCCAGAGTGGTCCGTCTGCCAGGGTCAGCCCGAGTGGCCCGTCTGCCCGGCGCAGCTATCAGTGCCACCAAAGTGGGCGACGCCGAAGGTGGAGCGAGGTCCACGTCCTGCACCTGAGCCACCTCCAGGATAGGTGGGTTGGGGAGGGAGGGTGTAGCACAGTGCCGTCGGTGACGGCAGCCACCCTCCCTTCCCTCCCTTATTATTTAGGGGTTATTGTTCATGGGTTTTGTTGGGGATTTTGTTTGTTGGTGTTTTCTGTTGTTAGGTGCATTCCGGGGTCTGCACCTTGAGGGGGGGTACTGTCACGTCCTGACCAGCAGATGGAGCTGTTGTAGTAGTTTTGGGGTCAGGACATGGCAATCTTGTGTGTGTGAATGTTCTGTGTTGGTCTTGTGACTCCTGATCAGGATCAGCTGGGGATCGTTGTTCCTGATTGGGAGTCATATATGTAGGAGTATGTTTGTCACTTGGTTTTGTGGGTAGTTGTCCTTGCACTGTGTTGTATGTGCCTGCAAGACTGTTGCTGTTGTCTTTATTGTTTTTTTGTCCAGTGGATACTTTACTCCTTTTTTTTTAATTAAAAAACATGAGTATCCACATACCTGCTGCGCCTTGGTCCATTCTTGACGACGGACGTTACATCAGCTCACTGTTTTGCTGCTGTTACTTGTTCTTTTAATAAGGCTTTTAAAGATGTATTTCAAAGCGGTCTCACGATTCAACCCCTTTATAGATAGTCTGACTACTTTGAGAGGATGGAAGGCTATGCTTGATTTTTAATCAAATGAAACGAAATGGGGAAAAAAACACGAGGTTTCTAAATACGAGTGTCACAGGCGTCGTAAGGATTGGACCAAAATGCAGCGGGTACGTGAATGCTCATTTTCTTCTTCATTAAATAATGAACACTGAACAAAAAGAACGACAAAAACAGTCCTGTCAGGCACACAGCTAAACAAGGAACAACTACCCACAAAAACCCATGAAAAAACACCCCTACTAAATAGGACCTTCAATTAGAGGCAACGAGGAACAGCTGCCTCCAATTGAAGGTCAACCCAATAAGCTACACATAGAAATAGAAAGAGTAGAATGAACATAGAAATATACTAACATAGAACATTAACCACAAACCCCGAAACACATAAAACAAACACACTCTGCCACGTCCTGACCAAACTACAATAACAAATAACCCCTTTACTGGTCAGGATGTGACAACGAGGTTTACGGGCACAAAAAGCACATCTCTCTTGTTCCATTGCTTCTGTTGTCAAAATGTATTCCATAACCAACTGCGCTACCGCTAAAACCAGCTTTCAGTTGCTCTAAAATATCCCCACCAGTGCATACTGAAATTGGCACTTTGGCTCAAGTTTTTAGATATTCCCAAATTCTCCCATCTCAGTGCAAGCAACCTCACATAAAACAGGTATATTACCAATCCTGAAGATAGGGTTTGAAAATAGAAGAGCGACAGCTTTAACAGGTCGAAATTGCAAATGAGCATGCGTTTGACAGTTGCTCTGGCTTAATACCAGCCGAAAATAGCGCCAAGAAATAGCACCCTAAGACATATCTTTATTTTATATGACATGTAAAAAATTAACAATGACAAACACTCAACCACCTCTTTGACAGCTGCATACAAGGGCCAAATTGATAATCGATTATCATGGCCTTTCGAATTCTTAAGTTTCTATAACAAAGTGTTAAAAGATAAATGCCAGAGTCATACAACGTCGTAAAACGTCTACTATAAAAGGTACAGGAATGTCCGTGTTAAAGACACACTCTGCGGTTTAGGGCCAAATAAGTCTAACAGCGCAGGTCACTACTCGGCCAGGCCAGCCGCGCTCCTCTCCCTTTCCCCTGAAGCGTAGCTGCTTGGAGGCTGAACACAGCAAACAGGTTCAGCCTCGAAGTTTGCAGTCCTTTGATTAAAAAGAACCCAAGGAATTTTTCCACCGAGGTTGGTTACCATTGCCAGATGTGAAATGAAAAGGGTGACTTTGAATGGGCTGGGCTTTTTACAGGACTTGGAAGGAAAGACTACTGAGCTACAGGCTGTTGTGAGGACAGAAGATCTCAATGACTGTAGACCAGCGATCATCAACTAGATTCAGCCACAGGCCGATTTTTCTTGAGCGGATGGTTGGGGGCCAGGAACATAATTACAAAATAATTTGTAGACTGCAAATTGACCGCAAGAAGCACAAACATATATAACGTTTGACTAAAACATAATCATTTCAAACATTGCTTACGTTTGTATACGATCGCGTGTCTCTCTATTATGCGTGGGAATACTTGGGAACAGATTTGAAATTAGAATCAGTTAGAGCTGATTTCCTGGTGTTTTTACAGTCTTTTATGTCTAAGAATTAGAAGAAAAAAAATAAAAATAAAAAGCCACCAGTTGGGGAACCCTCCAGTTTGATAGTCTGATCATTTACAGCATGTTGTCGTACCCTAAAGAAAGACCTACAGGAGAAGAGCAAGGTCACTCAACATGTAGTCAGTCGAACAAGTAGCACATAGCACATGCTGCAGATACAATACAGCAGATACAGTACTTCCAGTCCTAGACATGCTCCATCTCCAATGATCAGACTATAAAGCCAATAGCTACTGTACAGTACATTGGCACAGGGCTGTGGCAATAGCCACCTGCCTAAATATCCCAAACAGTCAGTCTGAATAGCCACCTGCCTAAATATCCTACAGTCAGTCTGAATATTCAACTGGCTAAATAGTCTAAAAGATTAGTGAATAATCAGCTGGATAAGTAGTATCGACAGTCAGACTGGATAATCAGCTGGATAAGTAGTATCAACAGTCAGACTGGATAGTCAGCTGGATAAGTAGTATCAACAGTCAGACTGGATAATCAGCTGGATAAGTAGTATCAACAGTCAGACTGGATAGTCAGCTGGATAAGTAGTATCAACAGTCAGACTGGATAGTCAGCTGGATAAGTAGTATCAACAGTCAGACAGGATAGTCAGCTGGATAAGTACTATCAAGAGTCAGACTGGATAATCAGCTGGATAAGTAGTATCGACAGTCAGACTAGCTAGTCAGCTGGATAAGTAGCATCAACAGTCAGACTGGATAATCAGCTGGATAAGTAGTATCGACAGTCAGACTGGATAGTCAGCTGGATAAGTAGTATCAACAGTCAGACTGGATAATCAGCTGGATAAGAAGTATCGACAGTCAGACTGGATAGTCAGCTGGATAAGTAGTATCGACAGTCAGACTGGATAGTCCTCTGGATAAGTAGTATCAACAGTCAGACTGGATAATCAGCTGGATAAGTAGTATCAACAGTCAGACTGGATAGTCAGCTGGATAAGTAGTATCGACAGTCAGACTGGATAGTCAGCTGGATAAGTAGTATCGACAGTCAGACTGGATAGTCAGCTGGATAAGTAGTATCGACAGTCAGACAGGATAGTCAGCTGGATAAGTAGGATCAACAGTCAGACTGGATAATCAGCTGGATAAGTAGTATCAACAGTCAGACTGGATAATCAGCTGGATAAGTAGTATCAACAGTCAGACAGGATAGTCAGCTGGATAAGTAGCATCGACAGTCAGACTGGATAGTCAGCTGGATAAGTAGTATCAACAGTCAGACTGGATAGTCAGCTGGCTAAATACTCCAAATAGTTAGATTGAATAGTCAGCAGGCTAAATAATCTAAATAATCAGTGACTGAATAGTTAAGCAACTGAAAATTACATAAGGGACCATTTAACATTGAATAATGTACAGTCTCCTTTCACTGCAACACCAAGGTGATCCCTGTGCTTCATTGTGGATTGACTGATGGACTGGTTTGATTATAAGGAATCCTGACAGATAGTATCGTGAGTTAGCCCTCTGTAAGCCCCCTGTTTGTTTAACTAATGCGTCCTGCTGGCCCAGCAATTTCAGCCCTGCGTTTATTTTCCAAAGGGTATCAGGAGAGCTCTTGGGGGGTAAGATCTGGCCCAACGAGTGCCTGTGGAGGTTTCCTCCTCAGATAAGAGAGATCAACAGAAGATGAATTTGACTGATATGCCTTGATGATAGTCTAATGTGGAAGACGCAGCGCAGAGGAAATCTGA
Source organism: Salmo salar (assembly GCF_965601325.2). Classification (NCBI taxonomy): domain Eukaryota; kingdom Metazoa; phylum Chordata; class Actinopteri; order Salmoniformes; family Salmonidae; genus Salmo; species Salmo salar. The sequence continues at coordinate 10,867,044 of NC_138305.1, forward strand.
TGCAAAGGCCGAGAGGGTAATGTAGACGGTGTTGTCAAGGCACCCAAGCTACGTATACTAAACTCAAAACCATGGAAAAATAGTAGGTTTTGGACCAACGGCAGCAGAAACACGGTATGTTCCTGTAGATTCTGGGGACAAGATGTACTGCACAGTTTGCAAAACTATGCATAGATGCTGCTTCAGAGCCAAATGGGAACCTGTCAGCCCAGATGTAGCCAACCTTTCCAGCGGACGGTGTAATAATGTACAGTCGACTCCCAAGAAGTGCACTTTATGATAAGTAGAAACTCCGTTTTATTAATGCATTACAGATTTCCAGTTAACCAGCCCTTAGCTAAAGAAATGGATTTCCAATACCAATACTATCTGAATTGATGTCACCATGACTTCTAAATAAATATACAAGATTTAGCCAAGTAAACCAAAATAAGATGAATGAACAACTCCTGTCGAGTGACATTTAGATATTCAAAGAGCCGCTCTGTAATTTAGCTGTCATTTTCAATGTTTCCCATAATGCAACATTTTATTGGATACATTAACCTAATAAGGGCTCTAGAACAGGGGAAGTGCTGTAGAACAGGGGCCCCTGTGGGACTTGAACTTTAAGGCTCCCTCCTCAGATGTCCCCTGTAAACTACAATATAATAACTCCTCCTCAGATGCCTCCTGTAAACTACAGTACAATAAACCCTCCTCAGATGCCCTCTGTAAACTACAGTATAATAACTCCTCCTCAGATGCCCTCTGTAAACTACAGTATAATAACTCCTCTTCAGATGCCTCCTGTAAACTACAGTATAATAACTCCTCCTCAGATGCCTCCTGTAAACTACAGTATAATAAACCCTCCTCAGATGCCCTCTGTAAACTACAGTATAATAACTCCTCTTCAGATGCCTCCTGTAAACTACAGTATAATAACTCCTCCTCAGATGCCTCTTGTAACCTACAGTATAATAAACCCTCCTCAGATGCCCTCTGTAAACTACAGTATAATAACTCCTCCGCAGATGCCCTCTGTAAACTACAGTATAGTAACTCATCCTCAGATGCCCTCTGTAAACTACAGTATAATAACTCCTCCTCAGATGCCCTCTGTAAACTACAGTATAATAACTCCTCCTCAGATGCCCCCTGTAAACTATAGTATAGTGACTCCTTCTCAGATGCCCCCTGTAAACTACAGTATAATAACTCCTCCTCAGAAGCCCCCTGTAAACCACAGTATAATAAACCCTTCTCAGATGCCCTCTGTAAACTACAGTATAATAACTCCTCCTCAGATGCCCCCTGTAAACTACAGTATAATATCTCCTCCTCAGATGCCTCCTGTAAACTACAGTATAATAACTCCTTCTCAGATGCCCCCTGTAAACTACAGTATAATAACTCCTTCTCAGATGCCCTCTGTAAACTACAGTAAAATAAACCCTCCTCAGATGCCTCCTGTAAACTACAGTAAAATAAACCCTCCTCAGATGCCTCCTGTAAACTACAGTAAAATAAACCCTCCTCAGATGCCTCCTGTAAACTACAGTATAATAAACCCTCCTCAGATGCCCCCTGTAAACTACAGTATAGTAACTCCTCTTCAGATGCCCCCTGTAAACTACAGTATAGTAACTCCTCTTCAGATGCCCCCTGTAAACTACAGTATAGTAACTCCTTCTCAGATGCCCCCTGTAAACTACAGTATAGTAACTACTCCTCAGATGCCCCCTGTAAACTACAGTATAATAACTCCTTCTCAGATGCCCTCTGTAAACTACAGTATAATAACTCCTCCTCAGATGCCCCCTGTAAACTACAGTATAATAACTCCTCTTCAGATGCCCCCTGTAAACTACAGTATAATAACTCCTCCTCAGATGCCCTCTGTAAACTACAGTATAATAACTCCTCCTCAGATGCCCTCTGTAAACTACAGTATAATAAATCCTCCTCAGATGCCTCCTGTAACCTACAGTATAGTAACTCCTCCTCAGATGCCCTCTGTAAACTACAGTATAATAACTCCTCCTCAGATGCCTCCTGTAAACTACAGTACAATAACTCCTCCTCAGATGCCCTCTGTAAACTACAGTATAATAACTCCTCCTCAGATGCCTCCTGTAAACTACAGTATAATAACTCCTCCTCAGATGCCCTCTGTAAACTACAGTATAATAACTCCTCCTCAGACGCCTCCTGTAAACTACAGTATAATAACTCCTCCTCAGATGCCCTCTGTAAACTACAGTATAATAAACCCTCCTCAGATGCCCTCTGTAAACTACAGTATATTAACTCCTTCTCAGATGCCCCCTGTAAACTGCAGCATAATAACAAAATCTGGAATTACAAGGGAGAGAAAAAACGAAATTGTCGGCATTCCGTTGGATCTTCTTCCGGCCTAGGTATGATTTAATGAACCCTTTTTGGATTAAAGAATAGTAACTAAATGTTGTTTTTTAAGGGTAATTAACAACATGCATGGCCCATGTAAATGGTCCAATGAAATCACACCAATAATTTGCATTAAGTTGCTCTCATACATGTACAGTAAAACTGCAATTGTTGTGACCGTACGTACATACCCCAACCAGAAGCCATAGATTACAGGCAACATCCTCACTGAGCTAAAGGGTAGAGCTGCCGCTTTGAAGGAGCGAGACTCTTTTTTTATTTTTATTTTTTATTTATTTAACTAGGCAAGTCAGTTAAGAAAAAATTCTTATTTTCAATGACGGCCTAGGAACAGTGGGTTAACTGCCTTGTTCAGGGGCAGAACAACAGATTTGTACCTTGTCAGCTCGGGGATTCAAACTTGCAACCTTTCGGTTACTAGCCCAACCCTCTAACCACTAGGCTACCCTGCCGCCACACTCTTACTCAGACGCTTATAAGAAATCCCGCTATGCCCTCCGACAAACCATCAAACAGGCAAAGCATCAATTCAGGACTAAGATTGAATCATACTACATGGGCTCCGATGCTCGGCGGATTTGGCAGGGCTTGGAAACTATTACAGACTACAAAGGGAAGCACAGCCGTGAGCTGCCCAGTGACATGAGCCTACCAGACGAGCTAAACAATTTCTATGCTCGCTTCGAGGCAAGCAACACTGAAGCATGCATGAGAGCATCAGCTGTTCCGGACACCTGTATGAGACAGCCGACAATGATGAGACAGCCTATAGGGAGGAGGTCAGAGACCTGGCAGTCTGGTGCCAGGATAACAACCTCTTCCACAACGTGATCAAGACAAAGGAGATGATTGTGGACTACAGGAAAGGAGGACTGAGCATGCCACCACTCTCATCGATGGGGCTGTAGTGGAGCAGGTTGAGAGCTTCAAGTTCCTTGGTGTCCACACCAACAGCAAACTATTATGCTCCAAACACACCAAGACAGTCGTGAAGAGGGCACGACAAAACCTATTCCCCTTTAGGAGATTGAAAAGATTTGGAGATTGAAAAGATCACAGAGGGTAGTGGGTCCGGCCCAGTACATAACTGGGGCCAAGCTTCCTGCCATCCAGGACCTTTATACCAGTCGGTGTCAGAGGAAAGCCCAAAACATTTCAAAAGACTCCAGCCACCCTAGTCATAGACTGTTATATCTGCTTCCGCATGGCAAGCGGTACTGGAGCGCCAAGTCTAGGTCCAAAAGGCTTCATAACAGCTTCTACCCCCAAGCCATAAGACTCCAGAACAGCTAATTGGACTATTTGGGGGCCACTCAAGAACATTCAGAGACTTGTCCCGAAGCCACTCCTGCGTTGTCTTGGCTGTGTGCTTAGGGTCGTTGTTCTGTTGGAAGGTGAACCTTTTTTCCCAATCAAGGATCTCTCTGTACTTTGCTCCGTTCATTTTTCCCTCGATCCTGACTAGTCTCCCAGTCCCTGCCGCTGAAAAACATCCACACAACATGATGCTGTTACCACCTGTAGGGATGGTGCCAGGTTTCCTCCAGATGTGAAGCTTGGCATTCAGGCCAAAGAGTTGAATCTTGGTTTCATCAGACCAGATAATCTTGTATCTCATGGCCTGAGATTCCTTTAGGTGCCTTTTGGCAAACTCCAAGAGGGCTGTCATTTGCTTTTTACTGAGGAGTGGCTTCCATCTGGCCACTCAACCATAAAGCCCTGATTGGTGGAATGCTGTAGAGATGGTTGTCCTTCTGGAAGGTTCTCCCATCTCCACAGAGGAACTCTGGAGCTCTGTCAGTGTGAGCATTGGGTTCTTGGTCACCTCCCTGACCAAGTCCCTTCTCTCCCGATTGCTCAGTTTGGCCAGGCGGACAGCTCTAGGAAGAATCTGGGTGGTTCCAAACTTCTTCCATTTAAGAATGATGGAGGCAACTGTGTTCTTGGGGACCTTTAATGCTGCAGAAATGTTTTGGTACCCTTCCCCAGATCTGTGCCTCGATACAATTCTGTCCCGGAGCTCTAAGGACAATTCCTTTGACCTCATGGCTTGGTTTTTGCTCTGACATGCACTGTCAACTGTGGGACCTTATATAGACAGGTGTGTGCCTTTCCAAATCATGTCAAATCAATTGAATTTAGCACAGGTGGGTTCCAATCAAGTTGTAGAAACATCTCAAGGATGATGAATGGAAACAGGATGCACCTGAGCTCAATTTTGATTCTCATAGCAAACAGTCTGAATACTTATATAAATAAGGTATTTCTGTTTTCTAAAAACCTGTTTTGCTTTGTCACTATGGTGTATTGTGTGTAGATTGATGAGGAATAGGTCTGAATACTTTCTGAATGCACTGTACAATATATTATCTTACAGATCCTACACTTACAGTATACTATCATACAGAACCTACACATACAGTATACTATCTTGCAGAACCTACACTTACAGTATACTTTTTTGCAGCAACATAAAGCACTACTATCCCCAGTTAGCTTTAGACGCTACTGTGGGAATTCAATGGGAATTCTTCACTTGAGAATGCATTGTGTGTGTGTGTGTGTGTGTGTGTGTGTGTGTGTGTGTGTGTGTGTGTGTGTGTGTGTGTGTGTGTGTGTGTGTGTGTGTGTGTGTGTGTGTGTGTGTGTGTGAGCGTGTGTGTGAGCGTGTGTGTGAGCGTGTGTGTGTGTGCTTATCACTCCTCCATGCAGTGACTCAAAGGGATAAAAGAATGTCCACTTTCACCAGCACTGAAATATTTAATACTCATATCGGCGTGTAAGACCAAAGGGGGGTATTTGGAAAAAAAGGATAAGAATTTTCCAAATTGTTGTGATTGAAAACAAGGCTCAGTGGGCTATATGTACAGAGAAAGCATAGTTCATTTTCTGCTTATTTTCCTACTTTGCAATTGAGCCCCCAAGTCCTGTGCAAGGTTCATATTACACTGCATATCAGGGCACCACAAGAAGCATTGCCATGACAACGTGGACATTCCAATAGGTGTTAAAAATAGATTAAATGTTCTCTGGCCCTTTTTATAAAGAGTACTAACGTACAATATGTACAACGTAAGTGTTATTGTTCGTGATGAGTACATTACTTTACATTAAGTAGCATCATGATGATGTAATGAAATATTTTTTGGAAAAACCTGCATTTCTTTTTCACTACTGATTAAAAGGAAGAATCATTCACTGTCTGCTGGTGCCAGGACGATCAACCAAAGAAGCTCACTCCTGTAGGAAGTATTCTGCTGACCACTGTGTTTAGTGTAGTGGACAGTAGGAAGTTGTTGACCACTGTGTTTAGTGTAGTGGACAGCAGGAAGTATTCTGCTGACCACTCTGTTTAGTGTAGTGGACAGTAGGAAGTATTCTGCTGACCACTCTGTTTAGTGTAGTGGACAGTAGAAAGTTGTTGACCACTGTGTTTAGTGTAGTGGACAGTAGGAAGTATTCTCTTGACCACTTTGTTTAGTGTAGTGGACAGTAGGAAGTATTCTGCTGACCACTGTGTTTAGTGTAGTGGACAGTAGGAAGTATTCTGTTGACCACTGTTTTTAGTGTAGTGGACAGAAGGAAGTATTCTGTTGACCCCTGTGTTTAGTGTAGTGGACAGTAGGAAGTATTCTGTTGACCACTCTGTTTAGTGTAGTGGACAGTAGGAAGTATTCTGTTGACCACTCTGTTTAGTGTAGTGGACAGTAGGAAGTTGTTGACCACTCTGTTTAGTGTAGTGGACAGTAGGAAGTATTCTGCTGACCACTCTGTTTAGTGTAGTGGACAGTAGGAAGTATTCTGTTGACCACTCTGTTTAGTGTAGTGGACAGTAGGAAGTTGTTGACCACTCTGTTTAGTGTAGTGGACAGTAGGAAGTATTCTGATGACCACTCTGTTTAGTGTAGTGGACAGTAGGAAGTTGCTGACCACTGTGTTTAGTGTAGTGGACATGAGGAAGAATTTGACCACTGTGTTTAGTGTAGTGGACATGAGGAAGTTGTTGACCACTCTGTTTAGTGTAGTGGACAGTAGGAAGTATTCTGCTGACCACTGTGTTTAGTGTAGTGGACATGAGGAAGTTGTTGACCACTGTGTTTAGTGTAGTGGACAGTAGGAAGTTGTTGACCACTGTGTTTAGTGTAGTGGACAGTAGGAAGTATTCTGTTGACCACTTTGTTTAGTGTAGTGGACAGTAGGAAGTATTCTGCTGACCACTGTGTTTAGTGTAGTGGACAGTAGGAAGTATTCTGTTGACCACTGTTTTTAGTGTAGTGGACAGTAGGAAGTATTCTGTTGACCACTCTGTTTAGTGTAGTGGACAGTAGGAAGTATTCTGTTGACCACTCTGTTTAGTGTAGTCGACAGTAGGAAGTTGTTGACCACTCTGTTTAGTGTAGTGGACAGTAGGAAGTATTCTGCTGACCACTCTGTTTAGTGTAGTGGACAGTAGGAAGTATTCTGTTGACCACTCTGTTTAGTGTAGTGGACAGTAGGAAGTTGTTGACCACTCTGTTTAGTGTAGTGGACAGTAGGAAGTATTCTGATGACCACTCTGTTTAGTGTAGTGGACAGTAGGAAGTTGCTGACCACTGTGTTTAGTGTAGTGGACATGAGGAAGAATTTGACCACTGTGTTTAGTGTAGTGGACATGAGGAAGTTGTTGACCACTCTGTTTAGTGTAGTGGACAGTAGGAAGTATTCTGCTGACCACTGTGTTTAGTATAGTGGACATGAGGAAGATTTTGACCACTGTGTTTAGTGTAGTGGACATGAGGAAGTTATTGACCACTCTGTTTAGTGTAGTGGACAGTAGGAAGTATTCTGTTGACCACTCTGTTTTGTGTAGTGGACAGTAGGAAGTTATTGACCACTCTGTTTAGTGTAGTGGACAGTAGGAAGTATTCTGTTGACCACTCTGTTTAGTGTAGTGGACAGTAGGAAGTTGTTGACCACTCTGTTTAGTGTAGTGGACAGTAGGAAGTTATTGACCACTCTGTTTAGTGTAGTGGACAGTAGGAAGTATTCTGTTGACCACTCTGTTTAGTGTAGTGGACAGTAGGAAGTTGTTGACCACTCTGTTTAGTGTAGTGGACAGTCGGAAGTATTCTGTTGACCACTCTGTTTAGTGTAGTGGACAGTAGGAAGTTGTTGACCACTCTGTTTAGTGTAGTAGACAGTAGGAAGTTATTGACCACTCTGTTTAGTGTAGTGGACAGTAGGAAGTATTCTGTTGACCACTCTGTTTAGTGTAGTGGACAGTAGGAAGTTGTTGACCACTCTGTTTAGTGTAGTGGACAGTAGGAAGTATTCTGTTGACCACTCTGTTTAGTGTAGTGGACAGTAGGAAGTTGAAGACCACTCTGTTTAGTGTAGTGGACAGTAGGAAGTTATTGACCACTCTGTTTAGTGTAGTGGACATTAGGAAGTATTCTGTTGACCACTCTGTTTAGTGTAGTGGACAGTAGGAAGTATTCTGTTGACCACTCTGTTTAGTGTAGTGGACAGTAGGAAGTATTCTGTTGAGCACTGTGTTTAGTGTAGTGGACATTAGGAAGTATTCTGTTGACCACTCTGTTTAGTGTAGTGGACAGTAGGAAGTATTCTGTTGACCACTGTGTTTAGTGTAGTGGACATTAGTAAGTATTCTGTTGACCACTTTGTTTAGTGTAGTGGACAGTAGGAAGTATTCTGCTGACCACTGTGTTTAGTGTAGTGGACAATAGGAAGTATTCTGTTGACCACTGTGTTTAGTGTAGTGGACAGAAGGAAGTATTCTGTTGACCACTGTGTTTAGTGTAGTGGACAGTAGGAAGTATTCTGTTGACCACTGTGTTTAGTGTAGTGGACAGTAGGAAGTATTCTGTTGACCACTCTGTTTAGTGTAGTGGACAGTAGGAAGTATTCTGTTGACATCTCTGTTTAGTGAAGTGGACAGTAGGAAGTTGTTGACCACTCTGTTTAGTGTAGTGGACAGTAGGAAGTATTCTGCTGACCACTCTGTTTAGTGTAGTGGACATTAGGAAGTATTCTGTTGACCACTCTGTTTAGTGTAGTGGACAGTAGGAAGTTATTGACCACTCTGTTTAGTGTAGTGGACAGTAGGAAGTATTCTGTTGACCACTCTGTTTAGTGTAGTGGACAGTAGGAAGTATTCTGTTGACCACTGTGTTTAGTGTAGTGGACAGTAGGAAGTATTCTGTTGACCACTCTGTTTAGTGTAGTGGACAGTAGGAAGTATTCTGCTGACCACTCTGTTTAGTGTAGTGGACATTAGGAAGTATTCTGTTGACCACTCTGTTTAGTGTAGTGGACAGTAGGAAGTTATTGACCACTCTGTTTAGTGTAGTGGACAGTAGGAAGTATTCTGTTGACCACTCTGTTTAGTGTAGTGGACAGTAGGAAGTATTCTGTTGACCACTGTGTTTAGTGTAGTGGACAGTAGGAAGTTGAAGACCACTCTGTTTAGTGTAGTGGACAGTAGGAAGTTATTGACCACTCTGTTTAGTGTAGTGGACATTAGGAAGTATTCTGTTGACCACTCTGTTTAGTGTAGTGGACAGTAGGAAGTATTCTGTTGACCACTCTGTTTAGTGTAGTGGACAGTAGGAAGTATTCTGTTGAGCACTGTGTTTAGTGTAGTGGACATTAGGAAGTATTCTGTTGACCACTCTGTTTAGTGTAGTGGACAGTAGGAAGTATTCTGTTGACCACTCTGTTTAGTGTAGTGGACATTAGGAAGTATTCTGTTGACCACTTTGTTTAGTGTAGTGGACAGTAGGAAGTATTCTGCTGACCACTGTGATTAGTGTAGTGGACAGTAGAAAGTATTCTGTTGACCACTAAGTTTAGTGTAGTGGACAGTAGGAAGTATTCTGTTGACCACTCTGTTTAGTGGAGTGGACAGTAGGAAGTATTCTGTTGACAACTCTGTTTAGTGTAGTGGACAGTAGGAAGTTGTTGACCACTCTGTTTAGTGTAGTGGACAGTAGGAAGTATTCTGCTGACTACTCTGTTTAATGTAGTGGACAGTAGGAAGTATTCTGTTGACCACTCTGTTTAGTGTAGTGGACAGTAGGAAGCTGTTGACCACTCTGTTTAGTGTAGTGGACAGTAGGAAGTATTCTGATGACCACTCTGTTTAGTGTAGTGGACAGTAGGAAGTTGCTGACCACTGTGTTTAAGTGTAGTGGACATGAGGAAGTTGTTGACCACTGTGTTTAGTGTAGTGGACATGAGGAAGTTGTTGACCACTCTGTTTAGTGTAGTGGACGGTAGGAAGTATTCTGTTGACCACTCTGTTTAGTGTAGTGGACAGTAGGAAGTATTCTGTTGACCACTGTGTTTAGTGTAGTGGACAGTAGGAAGTATTCTGTTGACCACTCTGTTTAGTGTAGTGGACAGTAGGAAGTATTCTGCTGACCACTCTGTTTAGTGTAGTGGACATTAGGAAGTATTCTGTTGACCACTCTGTTTAGTGTAGTGGACAGTAGGAAGTTATTGACCACTCTGTTTAGTGTAGTGGACAGTAGGAAGTATTCTGTTGACCTCTCTGTTTAGTGTAGTGGACAGTAGGAAGTATTCTGTTGACCACTGTGTTTAGTGTAGTGGACAGTAGGAAGTTGAAGACCACTCTGTTTAGTGTAGTGGACAGTAGGAAGTTATTGACCACTCTGTTTAGTGTAGTGGACATTAGGAAGTATTCTGTTGACCACTCTGTTTAGTGTAGTGGACAGTAGGAAGTATTCTGTTGACCACTCTGTTTAGTGTAGTGGACAGTAGGAAGTATTCTGTTGAGCACTGTGTTTAGTGTAGTGGACATTAGGAAGTATTCTGTTGACCACTCTGTTTAGTGTAGTGGACAGTAGGAAGTATTCTGTTGACCACTCTGTTTAGTGTAGTGGACATTAGGAAGTATTCTGTTGACCACTTTGTTTAGTGTAGTGGACAGTAGGAAGTATTCTGCTGACCACTGTGATTAGTGTAGTGGACAGTAGAAAGTATTCTGTTGACCACTAAGTTTAGTGTAGTGGACAGTAGGAAGTATTCTGTTGACCACTCTGTTTAGTGGAGTGGACAGTAGGAAGTATTCTGTTGACAACTCTGTTTAGTGTAGTGGACAGTAGGAAGTTGTTGACCACTCTGTTTAGTGTAGTGGACAGTAGGAAGTATTCTGCTGACTACTCTGTTTAATGTAGTGGACAGTAGGAAGTATTCTGTTGACCACTCTGTTTAGTGTAGTGGACAGTAGGAAGCTGTTGACCACTCTGTTTAGTGTAGTGGACAGTAGGAAGTATTCTGATGACCACTCTGTTTAGTGTAGTGGACAGTAGGAAGTTGCTGACCACTGTGTTTAAGTGTAGTGGACATGAGGAAGTTGTTGACCACTGTGTTTAGTGTAGTGGACATGAGGAAGTTGTTGACCACTCTGTTTAGTGTAGTGGACGGTAGGAAGTATTCCGTTGACCACTCTGTTTAGTGTAGTGGACAGAAGGAAGTATTCTGTTGACCACTGTGTTTAGTGTAGTGGACAGTAGGAAGTATTCTGTTGACCACTCTGTTTAGTGTAGTGGACAGTAGGAAGTATTCTGTTGACCACTCTGTTTAGTGTAGTGGACAGTAGGAAGTTATTGACCACTCTGTTTAGTGTAGTGGACAGTAGGAAGTATTCTGTTGACCACTCTGTTTAGTGTTGTGGACAGTAGGAAGTTGCTGACCACTCTGTTTAGTGTAGTGGACAGTAGGAAGTATTCTGTTGACCACTCTGTTTAGTGTAGTGGACAGTAGGAAGTATTCTGCTGACCACTCTGTTTAGTGTAGTGGACATTAGGAAGTATTCTGTTGACCACTCTGTTTAGTGTAGTGGACAGTAGGAAGTTATTGACCACTCTGTTGAGTGTAGTGGACAGTAGGAAGTATTCTGTTGACCACTCTGTTTAGTGTAGTGGACAGTAGGAAGTATTCTGTTGACCACTGTGTTTAGTGTAGTGGACAGTAGGAAGTATTCTGTTGACCACTCTGTTTAGTGTAGTGGACAGTAGGAAGTTATTGACCACTCTGTTTAGTGTAGTGGACAGTAGGAAGTATTCTGTTGACCACTCTGTTTAGTGTTGTGGACAGTAGGAAGTTGCTGACCACTCTGTTTAGTGTAGTGGACAGTAGGAAGTATTCTGTTGACCACTCTGTTTAGTGTAGTGGACAGTAGGAAGTATTCTGCTGACCACTCTGTTTAGTGTAGTGGACATTAGGAAGTATTCTGTTGACCACTCTGTTTAGTGTAGTGGACAGTAGGAAGTTATTGACCACTCTGTTTAGTGTAGTGGACAGTAGGAAGTATTCTGTTGACCACTCTGTTTAGTGTAGTGGACAGTAGGAAGTATTCTGTTGACCACTGTGTTTAGTGTAGTGGACAGTAGGAAGTTGTTGACCACTCTGTTTAGTGTAGTGGACAGTAGGAAGTATTCTGTTGACCACTCTGTTTAGTGTAGTGGACAGTAGGAAGTTGAAGACCACTCTGTTTAGTGTAGTGGACAGTAGGAAGTTATTGACCACTCTGTTTAGTGTAGTGGACATTAGGAAGTATTCTGTTGACCACTCTGTTTAGTGTAGTGGACAGTAGGAAGTGTTCTGTTGACCACTGTGTTTAGTGTAGTGGACAGTAGGAAGTATTCTGTTGAGCACTGTGTTTAGTGTAGTGGACATTAGGAAGTCTTCTGTTGACCACTCTGTTTAGTGTAGTGGACAGTAGGAAGTATTCTGTTGACCACTCTGTTTAGTGTAGTGGACATTAGGAAGTATTCTGTTGACCACTTTGTTTAGTGTAGTGGACAGTAGGAAGTATTCTGCTGACCACTGTCTTTAGTGTAGTGGACAGTAGAAAGTATTCTGTTGACCACTGTGTTTAGTGTAGTGGACAGAAGGAAGTATTCTGTTGACCACTGTGTTTAGTGTAGTGGACAGTAGGAAGTATTCTGTTGACCACTAAGTTTAGTGTAGTGGACAGTAGGAAGTATTCTGTTGACCACTCTGTTTAGTGGAGTGGACAGTAGGAAGTATTCTGTTGACAACTCTGTTTAGTGTAGTGGACAGTAGGAAGTTGTTGACCACTCTGTTTAGTGTAGTGGACAGTAGGAAGTATTCTGCTGACTACTCTGTTTAGTGTAGTGGACAGTAGGAAGTATTCAGTTGACCACTCTGTTTAGTGTAGTGGACAGTAGGAAGCTGTTGACCACTCTGTTTAGTGTAGTGGACAGTAGGAAATATTCTGATGACCACTCTGTTTAGTGTAGTGGACAGTAGGAAGTTGCTGACCACTGTGTTTAAGTGTAGTGGACATGAGGAAGTTGTTGACCACTGTGTTTAGTGTAGTGGACATGAGGAAGTTGTTGACCACTCTGTTTAGTGTAGTGGACAGTAGGAAGTATTCCGTTGACCACTCTGTTTAGTGTAGTGGACAGAAGGAAGTATTCTGTTGACCACTGTGTTTAGTGTAGTGGACAGTAGGAAGTATTCTGTTGACCACTCTGTTTAGTGTAGTGGACAGTAGGAAGTTATTGACCACTCTGTTTAGTGTAGTGGACAGTAGGAAGTATTCTGTTGACCACTCTGTTTAGTGTAGTGGACAGTAGGAAGTTATTGACCACTCTGTTTAGTGTAGTGGACAGTAGGAAGTATTCTGTTGACCACTCTGTTTAGTGTTGTGGACAGTAGGAAGTTGCTGACCACTCTGTTTAGTGTAGTGGACATTAGGAAGTATTCTGTTGACCACTCTGTTTAGTGTAGTGGACAGTAGGAAGTTATTGACCACTCTGTTTAGTGTAGTGGACAGTAGGAAGTATTCTGTTGACCACTCTGTTTAGTGTAGTGGACAGTAGGAAGTATTCTGTTGACCACTGTGTTTAGTGTAGTGGACAGTAGGAAGTTATTGACCACTCTGTTTAGTGTAGTGGACATTAGGAAGTATTCTGTTGACCACTCTGTTTAGTGTAGTGGACAGTAGGAAGTATTCTGTTGACCACTGTGTTTAGTGTAGTGGACAGTAGGAAGTATTCTGTTGACCACTCTGTTTAGTGTAGTGGACAGTAGGAAGATGTCGAGCACTCTGTTTAGTGTAGTGGACAGTAGGAAGTATTCTGTTGACCACTCTGTTTAGTGTAGTGGACAGTAGGAAGTTGTTGACCACTCTGTTTAGTGTAGTGGACAGTAGGAAGTTGTTGACCACTCTGTTTAGTGTAGTGGACAGTAGGAAGTATTCTGTTGACCACTGTGTTTAGTGTAGTGGACAGTAGGAAGTATTCTGCTGACCACTCTGTTTAGTGTAGTGGACAGAAGGAAGTATTCTGTTGACCACTGTGTTTAGTGTAGTGGACAGTAGGAAGTATTCTGTTGACCACTCTGTTTAGTGTAGTGGACAGTAGGAAGTTATTGAGCACTCTGTTTAGTGTAGTGGACAGTAGGAAGTATTCTGTTGACCACTCTGTTTAGTGTAGTGGACAGTAGGAAGTTATTGACCACTCTGTTTAGTGTAGTGGACAGTAGGAAGTATTCTGCTGACTACTCTGTTTAGTGTAGTGGACAGTAGGAAGTATTCTGTTGACCACTCTGTTTAGTGTAGTGGACAGTAGGAAGCTGTTGACCACTCTGTTTTTAGCGTAGTGGACAGTAGGAAATATTCTGATGACCACTCTGTTTAGTGTAGTGGACAGTAGGAAGTTGCTGACCACTGTGTTTAAGTGTAGTGGACATGATGAAGTTGTTGACCACTGTGTTTAGTGTAGTGGACATGAGGAAGTTGTTGACCACTCTGTTTAGTGTAGTGGACGGTAGGAAGTATTCCGTTGACCACTCTGTTTAGTGTAGTGGACAGAAGGAAGTATTCTGTTGACCACTGTGTTTAGTGTAGTGGACAGTAGGAAGTATTCTGTTGACCACTCTGTTTAGTGTAGTGGACAGTAGGAAGTTATTGACCACTCTGTTTAGTGTAGTGGACAGTAGGAAGTATTCTGTTGACCACTCTGTTTAGTGTAGTGGACAGTAGGAAGTTATTGACCACTCTGTTTAGTGTAGTGGACAGTAGGAAGTATTCTGTTGACCACTCTGTTTAGTGTTGTGGACAGTAGGAAGTTGCTGACCACTCTGTTTAGTGTAGTGGACAGTAGGAAGTATTCTGTTGACCACTCTGTTTAGTGTAGTGGACAGTAGGAAGTATTCTGCTGACCACTCTGTTTAGTGTAGTGGACATTAGGAAGTATTCTGTTGACCACTCTGTTTAGTGTAGTGGACAGTAGGAAGTTATTGACCACTCTGTTTAGTGTAGTGGACAGTAGGAAGTATTCTGTTGACCACTCTGTTTAGTGTAGTGGACAGTAGGAAGTATTCTGTTGACCACTGTGTTTAGTGTAGTGGACAGTAGGAAGTTATTGACCACTCTGTTTAGTGTAGTGGACATTAGGAAGTATTCTGTTGACCACTCTGTTTAGTGTAGTGGACAGTAGGAAGATGTCGAGCACTCTGTTTAGTGTAGTGGACAGTAGGAGGTATTCTGTTGACCACTCTGTTTAGTGTAGTGGACAGTAGGAAGTTGTTGACCACTCTGTTTAGTGTAGTGGACAGTAGGAAGTTGTTGACCACTCTGTTTAGTGTAGTGGACAGTAGGAAGTATTCTGTTGACCACTGTGTTTAGTGTAGTGGACAGTAGGAAGTATTCTGCTGACCACTCTGTTTAGTGTAGTGGACAGAAGGAAGTATTCTGTTGACCACTGTGTTTAGTGTAGTGGACAGTAGGAAGTATTCTGTTGACCACTCTGTTTAGTGTAGTGGACAGTAGGAAGTTATTGACCACTCTGTTTAGTGTAGTGGACAGTAGGAAGTATTCTGTTGACCACTCTGTTTAGTGTAGTGGACAGTAGGAAGTTATTGACCACTCTGTTTAGTGTAGTGGACAGTAGGAAGTATTCTGTTGACCACTCTGTTTAGTGTAGTGGACAGTAGGAAGTATTCTGCTGACCACTCTGTTTAGTGTAGTGGACATTAGGAAGTATTCTGTTGACCACTCTGTTTAGTGTAGTGGACAGTAGGAAGTTATTGACCACTCTGTTTAGTGTAGTGGACAGTAGGAAGTATTCTGTTGACCACTCTGTTTAGTGTAGTGGACAGTAGGAAGTATTCTGTTGACCACTGTGTTTAGTGTAGTGGACAGTAGGAAGTTGTTGACCACTCTGTTTAGTGTAGTGGACAGTAGGAAGTATTCTGTTGACCACTCTGTTTAGTGTAGTGGACAGTAGGAAGTTGAAGACCACTCTGTTTAGTGTAGTGGACAGTAGGAAGTTATTGACCCCTCTGTTTAGTGTAGTGGACATTAGGAAGTATTCTGTTGACCACTCTGTTTAGTGTAGTGGACAGTAGGAAGTGTTCTGTTGACCACTGTGTTTAGTGTAGTGGACAGTAGGAAGTATTCTGTTGAGCACTGTGTTTAGTGTAGTGGACATTAGGAAGTATTCTGTTGACCACTCTGTTTAGTGTAGTGGACAGTAGGAAGTATTCTGTTGACCACTCTGTTTAGTGTAGTGGACATTAGGAAGTATTCTGTTGACCACTTTGTTTAGTGTAGTGGACAGTAGGAAGTATTCTGCTGACCACTGTCTTTAGTGTAGTGGACAGTAGAAAGTATTCTGTTGACCACTGTGTTTAGTGTAGTGGACAGAAGGAAGTATTCTGTTGACCACTGTGTTTAGTGTAGTGGACAGTAGGAAGTATTCTGTTGACCACTAAGTTTAGTGTAGTGGACAGTAGGAAGTATTCTGTTGACCACTCTGTTTAGTGGAGTGGACAGTAGGAAGTATTCTGTTGACAACTCTGTTTAGTGTAGTGGACAGTAGGAAGTTGTTGACCACTCTGTTTAGTGTAGTGGACAGTACGAAGTATTCTGCTGACTACTCTGTTTAGTGTAGTGGACAGTAGGAAGTATTCAGTTGACCACTCTGTTTAGTGTAGTGGACAGTAGGAAGCTGTTGACCACTCTGTTTAGTGTAGTGGACAGTAGGAAATATTCTGATGACCACTCTGTTTAGTGTAGTGGACAGTAGGAAGTTGCTGACCACTGTGTTTAAGTGTAGTGGACATGAGGAAGTTGTTGACCACTGTGTTTAGTGTAGTGGACATGAGGAAGTTGTTGCCCACTCTGTTTAGTGTAGTGGACGGTAGGAAGTATTCCGTTGACCACTCTGTTTAGTGTAGTGGACAGAAGGAAGTATTCTGTTGACCACTGTGTTTAGTGTAGTGGACAGTAGGAAGTATTCTGTTGACCACTCTGTTTAGTGTAGTGGACAGTAGGAAGTTATTGACCACTCTGTTTAGTGTAGTGGACAGTAGGAAGTATTCTGTTGACCACTCTGTTTAGTGTAGTGGACAGTAGGAAGTTATTGACCACTCTGTTTAGTGTAGTGGACAGTAGGAAGTATTCTGTTGACCACTCTGTTTAGTGTTGTGGACAGTAGGAAGTTGCTGACCACTCTGTTTAGTGTAGTGGACAGTAGGAAGTATTCTGTTGACCACTCTGTTTAGTGTAGTGGACAGTAGGAAGTATTCTGCTGACCACTCTGTTTAGTGTAGTGGACATTAGGAAGTATTCTGTTGACCACTCTGTTTAGTGTAGTGGACAGTAGGAAGTTATTGACCACTCTGTTTAGTGTAGTGGACAGTAGGAAGTATTCTGTTGACCACTCTGTTTAGTGTAGTGGACAGTAGGAAGTATTCTGTTGACCACTGTGTTTAGTGTAGTGGACAGTAGGAAGTTATTGACCACTCTGTTTAGTGTAGTGGACATTAGGAAGTATTCTGTTGACCACTCTGTTTAGTGTAGTGGACAGTAGGAAGTATTCTGTTGACCACTGTGTTTAGTGTAGTGGACAGTAGGAAGTATTCTGTTGACCACTCTGTTTAGTGTAGTGGACAGTAGGAAGATGTCGAGAACTCTGTTTAGTGTAGTGGACAGTAGGAAGTATTCTGTTGACCACTCTGTTTAGTGTAGTGGACAGTAGGAAGTTGTTGACCACTCTGTTTAGTGTAGTGGACAGTAGGAAGTTGTTGACCACTCTGTTTAGTGTAGTGGACAGTAGGAAGTATTCTGTTGACCACTGTGTTTAGTGTAGTGGACAGTAGGAAGTATTCTGCTGACCACTCTGTTTAGTGTAGTGGACAGAAGGAAGTATTCTGTTGACCACTGTGTTTAGTGTAGTGGACAGTAGGAAGTATTCTGTTGACCACTCTGTTTAGTGTAGTGGACAGTAGGAAGTTATTGACCACTCTGTTTAGTGTAGTGGACAGTAGGAAGTATTCTGTTGACCACTCTGTTTAGTGTAGTGGACAGTAGGAAGTTATTGACCACTCTGTTTAGTGTAGTGGACAGTAGGAAGTATTCTGCTGACTACTCTGTTTAGTGTAGTGGACAGTAGGAAGTATTCTGTTGACCACTCTGTTTAGTGTAGTGGACAGTAGGAAGCTGTTGACCACTCTGTTTTTAGCGTAGTGGACAGTAGGAAATATTCTGATGACCACTCTGTTTAGTGTAGTGGACAGTAGGAAGTTGCTGACCACTGTGTTTAAGTGTAGTGGACATGAGGAAGTTGTTGACCACTGTGTTTAGTGTAGTGGACATGAGGAAGTTGTTGACCACTCTGTTTAGTGTAGTGGACGGTAGGAAGTATTCCGTTGACCACTCTGTTTAGTGTAGTGGACAGAAGGAAGTATTCTGTTGACCACTGTGTTTAGTGTAGTGGACAGTAGGAAGTATTCTGTTGACCACTCTGTTTAGTGTAGTGGACAGTAGGAAGTTATTGACCACTCTGTTTAGTGTAGTGGACAGTAGGAAGTATTCTGTTGACCACTCTGTTTAGTGTAGTGGACAGTAGGAAGTTATTGACCACTCTGTTTAGTGTAGTGGACAGTAGGAAGTATTCTGTTGACCACTCTGTTTAGTGTTGTGGACAGTAGGAAGTTGCTGACCACTCTGTTTAGTGTAGTGGACAGTAGGAAGTATTCTGTTGACCACTCTGTTTAGTGTAGTGGACAGTAGGAAGTATTCTGCTGACCACTCTGTTTAGTGTAGTGGACATTAGGAAGTATTCTGTTGACCACTCTGTTTAGTGTAGTGGACAGTAGGAAGTTATTGACCACTCTGTTTAGTGTAGTGGACAGTAGGAAGTATTCTGTTGACCACTCTGTTTAGTGTAGTGGACAGTAGGAAGTATTCTGTTGACCACTGTGTTTAGTGTAGTGGACAGTAGGAAGTTATTGACCACTCTGTTTAGTGTAGTGGACATTAGGAAGTATTCTGTTGACCACTCTGTTTATTGTAGTGGACAGTAGGAAGTATTCTGTTGACCACTGTGTTTAGTGTAGTGGACAGTAGGAAGATGTCGAGCACTCTGTTTAGTGTAGTGGACAGTAGGAAGTATTCTGTTGACCACTCTGTTTAGTGTAGTGGACAGTAGGAAGTTGTTGACCACTCTGTTTAGTGTAGTGGACAGTAGGAAGTTGTTGACCACTCTGTTTAGTGTAGTGGACAGTAGGAAGTATTCTGTTGACCACTGTGTTTAGTGTAGTGGACAGTAGGAAGTATTCTGCTGACCACTCTGTTTATTGTAGTGGACAGAAGGAAGTATTCTGTTGACCACTGTGTTTAGTGTAGTGGACAGTAGGAAGTTATTGACCACTCTGTTTAGTGTAGTGGACAGTAGGAAGTATTCTGTTGACCACTCTGTTTAGTGTAGTGGACAGTAGGAAGTATTCTGTTGACCACTGTGTTTAGTGTAGTGGACAGTAGGAAGTTATTGACCACTCTGTTTAGTGTAGTGGACAGTAGGAAGTATTCTGTTGACCACTCTGTTTAGTGTTGTGGACAGTAGGAAGTTGCTGACCACTCTGTTTAGTGTAGTGGACAGTAGGAAGTATTCTGTTGACCACTCTGTTTAGTGTAGTGGACAGTAGGAAGTATTCTGCTGACCACTCTGTTTAGTGTAGTGGACATTAGGAAGTATTCTGTTGACCACTCTGTTTAGTGTAGTGGACAGTAGGAAGTTATTGACCACTCTGTTTAGTGTAGTGGACAGTAGGAAGTATTCTGTTGACCACTCTGTTTACTGTAGTGGACAGTAGGAAGTATTCTGTTGACCACTGTGTTTATTGTAGTGGACAGTAGGAAGTTATTGACCACTCTGTTTAGTGTAGTGGACATTAGGAAGTATTCTGTTGACCACTCTGTTTAGTGTAGTGGACAGTAGGAAGTATTCTGTTGACCACTGTGTTTAGTGTAGTGGACAGTAGGAAGTATTCTGTTGACCACTCTGTTTAGTGTAGTGGACAGTAGGAAGTTGTTGACCACTCTGTTTAGTGTAGTGGACAGTAGGAAGTTGTTGACCACTCTGTTTAGTGTAGTGGACAGTAGGAAGTATTCTGTTGACCACTGTGTTTAGTGTAGTGGACAGTAGGAAGTATTCTGCTGACCACTCTGTTTAGTGTAGTGGACAGAAGGAAGTATTCTGTTGACCACTGTGTTTAGTGTAGTGGACAGTAGGAAGTATTCTGTTGACCACTCTGTTTAGTGTAGTGGACAGTAGGAAGTATTCGGTTGACCACTGTGTTTAGTGTAGTGGACAGTAGGAAGTATTCTGTTGACCACTTTGTTTAGTGTAGTGGACAGTAGGAAGTATTCTGCTGACCACTCTGTTTAGTGTAGTGGACAGTAGGAAGTATTCTGCTGACCACTGTGTTTAGTGTAGTGGACAGTAGGAAGTGTTCTGTTGACCACTGTGTTTAGTGTAGTGGACAGTAGGAAGTATTCTGTTGACCACTGTGTTTAGTGTAGTGGACAGAAGGAAGTATTCTGTTGACCACTGTGTTTAGTGTAGTGGACAGTAGGAAGTATTCTGTTGACCACTGTGTTTAGTGTAGTGGACATGAGGAAGTTGTTGACCACTCTGTTTAGTGTAGTGGACAGTAGGAAGTATTCTGCTGACCACTGTGTTTAGTGTAGTGGAAAGTAGGAAGTTGCTGACCACTCTGTTTAGTGTAGTGGACAGTAGGAAGTATTCTGTTGACCACTGTGTTTAGTGTAGTGGACAGTAGGAAGTATTCTGCTGACCACTCTGTTTAGTGTAGTGGACAGAAGGAAGTATTCTGTTGACCACTCTGTTTAGTGTAGTGGACAGGAGGAAGTATTCTGTTGACCACTGTGTTTAGTGTAGTGGAAAGTAGGAAGTTGCTGACCACTCTGTTTAGTGTAGTGGACAGTAGGAAGTGTTCTGTTGACCACTGTGTTTAGTGTAGTGGACAGTAGGAAGTATTTTGCTGACCACTCTGTTTATTGTAGTGGACAGTAGGAAGTTGTTGACAACTGTGTTTAGTGTAGTGGACAGTAGGAAGTATTCTGTTGACCACTGTGTTTAGTGTAGTGGACAGAAGGAAGTATTCTGTTGACCACTGTGTTTAGTGTAGTGGACAGTAGGAAGTATTCTGTTGACCACTCTGTTTAGTGTAGTGGACAGTAGGTAGTATTCTGTTGACCACTCTGTTTAGTGTAGTGGACAGTAGGAAGTATTCTGTTGACCACTCTGTTTAGTGTAGTGGACAGTAGGAAGTATTCTGTTGACCACTCTGTTTAGTGTAGTGGACAGTAGGAAGTATTCTGTTGACCACTCTCTTTAGTGTAGTGGACAGTAGGAAGTATTCTGTTGACCACTCTGTTTAGTGTAGTGGAAAGTAGGAAGTATTCTGTTGACCACTCTGTTTAGTGTAGTGGACAGTAGGAAGTTGTTGACCACTCTGTTTAGTGTAGTGGACAGCAGGAAGTATTCTGCTGACCACTCTATTTAGTGTAGTGGACAGTAGGAAGTATTCTGATGACCACTCTGTTTAGTGTAGTGGACAGTAGGAAGTTGCTGACCACTGTGTTTAGTGTAGTGGACATGAGGAAGTTGTTGACCACTGTGTTTAGTGTAGTGGACATGAGGAAGTTGTTGACCACTCTGTTTAGTGTAGTGGACATTAGGAAGTATTCTGTTGACCACTCTGTTTAGTGTAGTGGACAGAAGGAAGTATTCTGTTGACCACTGTGTTTAGTGTAGTGGACAGTAGGAAGTTGTTGACCACTCTGTTTAGTGTAGTGGACAGTAGGAAGTTGTTGACCACTGTGTTTAGTGTAGTGGACAGTAGGAAGTATTCTGTTGACCACTCTGTTTAGTGTAGTGGACAGTAGGAAGTTGCTGACCACTCTGGTTAGTGTAGTGGACAGTATGAAGTATTCTGTTGACCACTCTGTTTAGTGTAGTGGACATTAGGAAGTATTCTCTTGACCACTCTGTTTAGTGTAGTGGACATTAGGAAGTATTCTGTTGACCACGCTGTTTAGTGTAGTGGACAGTAGGAAGTATTCTGATGACCACTCTGTTTAGTGTAGTGGACAGTAGGAAGTTGCTGACCACTGTGTTTAGTGTAGTGGACATGAGGAAGTTGTTGACCACTGTGTTTAGTGTAGTGGACATGAGGAAGTTGTTGACCACTCTGTTTAGTGTAGTGGACATTAGGAAGTATTCTGTTGACCACTCTGTTTAGTGTAGTGGACAGAAGGAAGTATTCTGTTGACCACTGTGTTTAGTGTAGTGGACAGTAGGAAGTTGTTGACCACTCTGTTTAGTGTAGTGGACAGTAGGAAGTTGTTGACCACTCGTGGTTTAGTGTAGTGGACAGTATGGAAGTATTCTGTTGACCACTCTGTTTAGTGTAGTGGACATTAGGAAGTATTCTCTTGACCACTCTGTTTAGTGTAGTGGACATTAGGAAGTATTCTGTTGACCACGCTGTTTAGTGTAGTGGACAGTAGGAAGTATTCTGTTGACCACTCTGTTTAGTGTAGTGGACAGTAGGAAGTATTCTGTTGACCACTGTGTTTAGTGTAGTGGACAGTAGGAAGTTTTCTGTTGACCACTGTGTTTAGTGTAGTGGACAGTAGGAAGTATTCTGCTGACCACTCTGTTTAGTGTAGTGGACAGTAGGAAGTTGTTGACCACTGTGTTTAGTGTAGTGGACAGAAGGAAGTATTCTGTTGACCACTGTGTTTAGTGTAGTGGACAGTAGGAAGTTATTGACCACTCTGTTTAGTGTAGTGGACAGTAGGAAGTTGTTGACCACTCTGTTTAGTGTAGTGGACAGTAGGAAGTATTCTGATGACCACTCTGTTTAGTGTAGTGGACAGTAGGAAGTATTCTGTTGACCACTCTGTTTAGTGTAGTGGACAGTAGGAAGTTGTTGACCACTGTGTTTAGTGTAGTGGACAGTAGGAAGTATTCTGTTGACCACTATGTTTAGTGTAGTGGACAGTAGGAAGTATTCTGTTGACCACTCTGTTTATTGTAGTGGACAGTAGGAAGTTGTTGACCACTCTGTTTAGTGTTGTGGACAGTAGGAAGTTGCTGACCACTCTGTTTAGTGTAGTGGACAGTAGGAAGTATTCTGTTGACCACTCTGTTTAGTGTAGTGGACAGAAGGAAGTATTCTGTTGACCACTCTGTTTAGTGTAGTGGACAGTAGGAAGTTGTTGACCACTGTGTTTAGTGTAGTGGACAGTAGGAAGTATTCTGTTGACCACTGTGTTTAGTGTAGTGGACAGAAAGAAGTATTCTGCTGACCACTCTGTTTAGTGTAGTGGACAGTAGGAAGTATTCTGTTGACCACTGTGTTTAGTGTAGTGGACAGAAGGAAGTATTCTGTTGACCACTGTGTTTAGTGTAGTGGACAGTAGGAAGTATTCTGTTGACCACTCTGTTTAGTGTAGTGGACAGTAGGAAGTATTCTGTTGACCACTCTGTTTAGTGTAGTGGACAGTAGGAAGTATTCTGTTGACCACTCTGTTTAGTGTAGTGGACAGTAGGAAGTATTCTGTTGACCACTCTGTTTAGTGTAGTGGACAGTAGGAAGTATTCTGTTGACCACTCTCTTTAGTGTAGTGGACAGTAGGAAGTATTCTGTTGACCACTCTGTTTAGTGTAGTGGAAAGTAGGAAGTATTCTGTTGACCACTCTGTTTAGTGTAGTGGACAGTAGGAAGTTGTTGACCACTCTGTTTAGTGTAGTGGACAGCAGGAAGTATTCTGCTGACCACTCTGTTTAGTGTAGTGGACATGAGGAAGTATTCTGATGACCACTCTGTTTAGTGTAGTGGACAGTAGGAAGTTGCTGACCACTGTGTTTAGTGTAGTGGACATGAGGAAGTTGTTGACCAATGTGTTTAGTGTAGCGGACATGAGGAAGTTGTTGACCACTCTGTTTAGTGTAGTGGACATTAGGAAGTATTCTGTTGACCACTCTGTTTAGTGTAGTGGACAGAAGGAAGTATTCTGTTGACCACTGTGTTTAGTGTAGTGGACAGTAGGAAGTTGTTGACCACTCTGTTTAGTGTAGTGGACAGTAGGAAGTTGTTGACCACTGTGTTTAGTGTAGTGGACAGTAGGAGGTATTCTGTTGACCACTGTGTTTAGTGTAGTGGACAGTAGGAAGTATTCTGCTGACCACTCTGTTTAGTGTAGTGGACAGAAGGAAGTATTCTGTTGACCACTCTGTTTAGTGTAGTGGACAGGAGGAAGTATTCTGTTGACCACTGTGTTTAGTGTAGTGGAAAGTAGGAAGTTGCTGACCACTCTGTTTAGTGTAGTGGACAGTAGGAAGTGTTCTGTTGACCACTGTGTTTAGTGTAGTGGACAGTAGGAAGTATTCTGCTGACCACTCTGTTTATTGTAGTGGACAGTAGGAAGTTGTTGACCACTGTGTTTAGTGTAGTGGACAGTAGGAAGTATTCTGTTGACCACTGTGTTTAGTGTAGTGGACAGAAGGAAGTATTCTGTTGACCACTGTGTTTAGTGTAGTGGACAGTAGGAAGTATTCTGTTGACCACTCTGTTTAGTGTAGTGGACAGTAGGTAGTATTCTGTTGACCACTCTGTTTAGTGTAGTGGACAGTAGGAAGTATTCTGTTGACCACTCTGTTTAGTGTAGTGGACAGTAGGAAGTATTCTGTTGACCACTCTGTTTAGTGTAGTGGACAGTAGGAAGTATTCTGTTGACCACTCTCTTTAGTGTAGTGGACAGTAGGAAGTATTCTGTTGACCACTCTGTTTAGTGTAGTGGAAAGTAGGAAGTATTCTGTTGACCACTCTGTTTAGTGTAGTGGACAGTAGGAAGTTGTTGACCACTCTGTTTAGTGTAGTGGACAGCAGGAAGTATTCTGCTGACCACTCTATTTAGTGTAGTGGACAGTAGGAAGTATTCTGATGACCACTCTGTTTAGTGTAGTGGACAGTAGGAAGTTGCTGACCACTGTGTTTAGTGTAGTGGACATGAGGAAGTTGTTGACCACTGTGTTTAGTGTAGTGGACATGAGGAAGTTGTTGACCACTCTGTTTAGTGTAGTGGACATTAGGAAGTATTCTGTTGACCACTCTGTTTAGTGTAGTGGACAGAAGGAAGTATTCTGTTGACCACTGTGTTTAGTGTAGTGGACAGTAGGAAGTTGTTGACCACTCTGTTTAGTGTAGTGGACAGTAGGAAGTTGTTGACCACTGTGTTTAGTGTAGTGGACAGTAGGAGGTATTCTGTTGACCACTGTGTTTAGTGTAGTGGACAGTAGGAAGTATTCTGTTGACCACTCTGTTTAGTGTAGTGGACAGTAGGAAGTTGCTGACCACTCTGGTTAGTGTAGTGGACAGTATGAAGTATTCTGTTGACCACTCTGTTTAGTGTAGTGGACATTAGGAAGTATTCTGTTGACCACTCTGTTTAGTGTAGTGGACATTAGGAAGTATTCTGTTGACCACGCTGTTTAGTGTAGTGGACAGTAGGAAGTATTCTGTTGACCACTCTGTTTAGTGTAGTGGACAGTAGGAAGTATTCTGTTGACCACTGTGTTTAGTGTAGTGGACAGTAGGAAGTATTCTGTTGACCACTGTGTTTAGTGTAGTGGACAGTAGGAAGTATTCTGCTGACCACTCTGTTTAGTGTAGTGGACAGTAGGAAGTTGTTGACCACTGTGTTTAGTGTAGTGGACAGAAGGAAGTATTCTGTTGACCACTGTGTTTAGTGTAGTGGACAGTAGGAAGTTATTGACCACTCTGTTTAGTGTAGTGGACAGTAGGAAGTTGTTGACCACTCTGTTTAGTGTAGTGGACAGTAGGAAGTATTCTGATGACCACTCTGTTTAGTGTAGTGGACAGTAGGAAGTATTCTGTTGACCACTCTGTTTAGTGTAGTGGACAGTAGGAAGTTGTTGACCACTGTGTTTAGTGTAGTGGACAGTAGGAAGTATTCTGTTGACCACTATGTTTAGTGTAGTGGACAGTAGGAAGTATTCTGTTGACCACTGTGTTTAGTGTAGTGGACAGAAAGAAGTATTCTGCTGACCACTCTGTTTAGTGTAGTGGACAGTAGGAAGTATTCTGTTGACCACTGTGTTTAGTGTAGTGGACAGAAGGAAGTATTCTGTTGACCACTGTGTTTAGTGTAGTGGACAGTAGGAAGTATTCTGTTGACCACTCTGTTTAGTGTAGTGGACAGTAGGAAGTATTCTGTTGACCACTCTGTTTAGTGTAGTGGACAGTAGGAAGTATTCTGTTGACCACTCTGTTTAGTGTAGTGGACAGTAGGAAGTATTCTGTTGACCACTCTGTTTAGTGTAGTGGACAGTAGGAAGTATTCTGTTGACCACTCTCTTTAGTGTAGTGGACAGTAGGAAGTATTCTGTTGACCACTCTGTTTAGTGTAGTGGAAAGTAGGAAGTATTCTGTTGACCACTCTGTTTAGTGTAGTGGACAGTAGGAAGTTGTTGACCACTCTGTTTAGTGTAGTGGACAGCAGGAAGTATTCTGCTGACCACTCTGTTTAGTGTAGTGGACAGTGAGGAAGTATTCTGATGACCACTCTGTTTAGTGTAGTGGACAGTAGGAAGTTGCTGACCACTGTGTTTAGTGTAGTGGACATGAGGAAGTTGTTGACCAATGTGTTTAGTGTAGCGGACATGAGGAAGTTGTTGACCACTCTGTTTAGTGTAGTGGACATTAGGAAGTATTCTGTTGACCACTCTGTTTAGTGTAGTGGACAGAAGGAAGTATTCTGTTGACCACTGTGTTTAGTGTAGTGGACAGTAGGAAGTTGTTGACCACTCTGTTTAGTGTAGTGGACAGTAGGAAGTTGTTGACCACTGTGTTTAGTGTAGTGGACAGTAGGAGGTATTCTGTTGACCACTGTGTTTAGTGTAGTGGACAGTAGGAAGTATTCTGCTGACCACTCTGTTTAGTGTAGTGGACAGAAGGAAGTATTCTGTTGACCACTCTGTTTAGTGTAGTGGACAGGAGGAAGTATTCTGTTGACCACTGTGTTTAGTGTAGTGGAAAGTAGGAAGTTGCTGACCACTCTGTTTAGTGTAGTGGACAGTAGGAAGTGTTCTGTTGACCACTGTGTTTAGTGTAGTGGACAGTAGGAAGTATTCTGCTGACCACTCTGTTTATTGTAGTGGACAGTAGGAAGTTGTTGACCACTGTGTTTAGTGTAGTGGACAGTAGGAAGTATTCTGTTGACCACTGTGTTTAGTGTAGTGGACAGAAGGAAGTATTCTGTTGACCACTGTGTTTAGTGTAGTGGACAGTAGGAAGTATTCTGTTGACCACTCTGTTTAGTGTAGTGGACAGTAGGTAGTATTCTGTTGACCACTCTGTTTAGTGTAGTGGACAGTAGGAAGTATTCTGTTGACCACTCTGTTTAGTGTAGTGGACAGTAGGAAGTATTCTGTTGACCACTCTGTTTAGTGTAGTGGACAGTAGGAAGTATTCTGTTGACCACTCTCTTTAGTGTAGTGGACAGTAGGAAGTATTCTGTTGACCACTCTGTTTAGTGTAGTGGAAAGTAGGAAGTATTCTGTTGACCACTCTGTTTAGTGTAGTGGACAGTAGGAAGTTGTTGACCACTCTGTTTAGTGTAGTGGACAGCAGGAAGTATTCTGCTGACCACTCTGTTTAGTGTAGTGGACAGTAGGAAGTATTCTGATGACCACTCTGTTTAGTGTAGTGGACAGTAGGAAGTTGCTGACCACTGTGTTTAGTGTAGTGGACATGAGGAAGTTGTTGACCACTGTGTTTAGTGTAGTGGACATGAGGAAGTTGTTGACCACTCTGTTTAGTGTAGTGGACATTAGGAAGTATTCTGTTGACCACTCTGTTTAGTGTAGTGGACAGAAGGAAGTATTCTGTTGACCACTGTGTTTAGTGTAGTGGACAGTAGGAAGTTGTTGACCACTCTGTTTAGTGTAGTGGACAGTAGGAAGTTGTTGACCACTGTGTTTAGTGTAGTGGACAGTAGGAGGTATTCTGTTGACCACTGTGTTTAGTGTAGTGGACAGTAGGAAGTATTCTGTTGACCACTCTGTTTAGTGTAGTGGACAGTAGGAAGTTGCTGACCACTCTGGTTAGTGTAGTGGACAGTATGAAGTATTCTGTTGACCACTCTGTTTAGTGTAGTGGACATTAGGAAGTATTCTGTTGACCACTCTGTTTAGTGTAGTGGACATTAGGAAGTATTCTGTTGACCACGCTGTTTAGTGTAGTGGACAGTAGGAAGTATTCTGTTGACCACTCTGTTTAGTGTAGTGGACAGTAGGAAGTATTCTGTTGACCACTGTGTTTAGTGTAGTGGACAGTAGGAAGTATTCTGTTGACCACTGTGTTTAGTGTAGTGGACAGTAGGAAGTATTCTGCTGACCACTCTGTTTAGTGTAGTGGACAGTAGGAAGTTGTTGACCACTGTGTTTAGTGTAGTGGACAGAAGGAAGTATTCTGTTGACCACTGTGTTTAGTGTAGTGGACAGTAGGAAGTTATTGACCACTCTGTTTAGTGTAGTGGACAGTAGGAAGTTGTTGACCACTCTGTTTAGTGTAGTGGACAGTAGGAAGTATTCTGATGACCACTCTGTTTAGTGTAGTGGACAGTAGGAAGTATTCTGTTGACCACTCTGTTTAGTGTAGTGGACAGTAGGAAGTTGTTGACCACTGTGTTTAGTGTAGTGGACAGTAGGAAGTATTCTGTTGACCACTATGTTTAGTGTAGTGGACAGTAGGAAGTATTCTGTTGACCACTCTGTTTATTGTAGTGGACAGTAGGAAGTTGTTGACCACTCTGTTTAGTGTTGTGGACAGTAGGAAGTTGCTGACCACTCTGTTTAGTGTAGTGGACAGTAGGAAGTATTCTGTTGACCACTCTGTTTAGTGTAGTGGACAGAAGGAAGTATTCTGTTGACCACTCTGTTTAGTGTAGTGGACAGTAGGAAGTTGTTGACCACTGTGTTTAGTGTAGTGGACAGTAGGAAGTATTCTGTTGACCACTGTGTTTAGAGTAGTGGACAGAAAGAAGTATTCTGCTGACCACTCTGTTTAGTGTAGTGGACAGTAGGAAGTATTCTGTTGACCACTGTGTTTAGTGTAGTGGACAGAAGGAAGTATTCTGTTGACCACTGTGTTTAGTGTAGTGGACAGTAGGAAGTATTCTGTTGACCACTCTGTTTAGTGTAGTGGACAGTAGGAAGTATTCTGTTGACCACTCTGTTTAGTGTAGTGGACAGTAGGAAGTATTCTGTTGACCACTCTGTTTAGTGTAGTGGACAGTAGGAAGTATTCTGTTGACCACTCTGTTTAGTGTAGTGGACAGTAGGAAGTATTCTGTTGACCACTCTCTTTAGTGTAGTGGACAGTAGGAAGTATTCTGTTGACCACTCTGTTTAGTGTAGTGGAAAGTAGGAAGTATTCTGTTGACCACTCTGTTTAGTGTAGTGGACAGTAGGAAGTTGTTGACCACTCTGTTTAGTGTAGTGGACAGCAGGAAGTATTCTGCTGACCACTCTGTTTAGTGTAGTGGACAGAAGGAAGTATTCTGATGACCACTCTGTTTAGTGTAGTGGACAGTAGGAAGTTGCTGACCACTGTGTTTAGTGTAGTGGACATGAGGAAGTTGTTGACCAATGTGTTTAGTGTAGCGGACATGAGGAAGTTGTTGACCACTCTGTTTAGTGTAGTGGACAGTAGGAAGTATTCTGCTGACCACTGTGTTTAGTGTAGTGGAGAGTAGGAAGTTGTTGACCACTCTGTTTAGTGTAGTGGACAGTAGGAAGTATTCTGTTGACCACTGTGTTTAGTGTAGTGGACAGTAGGAAGTATTCTGCTGACCACTCTGTTTAGTGTAGTGGACAGAAGGAAGT
This sequence comes from Salmo salar, assembly GCF_965601325.2. Lineage (NCBI taxonomy): Eukaryota > Metazoa > Chordata > Actinopteri > Salmoniformes > Salmonidae > Salmo > Salmo salar. The sequence goes on from NC_138305.1 coordinate 10,896,737, forward strand.
ATTCTGTTGACCACTCTGTTTAGTGTAGTGGACAGGAGGAAGTATTCTGTTGACCACTCTGTTTAGTGTAGTGGAAAGTAGGAAGTTGCTGACCACTCTGTTTAGTGTAGTGGACAGTAGGAAGTGTTCTGTTGACCACTGTGTTTAGTGTAGTGGACAGTAGGAAGTATTCTGCTGACCACTCTGTTTATTGTAGTGGACAGTAGGAAGTTGTTGACCACTGTGTTTAGTGTAGTGGACAGTAGGATGTATTCTGTTGACCACTGTGTTTAGTGTAGTGGACAGAAGGAAGTATTCTGTTGACCACTGTGTTTAGTGTAGTGGACAGTAGGAAGTATTCTGTTGACCACTCTGTTTAGTGTAGTGGACAGTAGGTAGTATTCTGTTGACCACTCTGTTTAGTGTAGTGGACAGTAGGAAGTATTCTGTTGACCACTCTGTTTAGTGTAGTGGACAGTAGGAAGTATTCTGTTGACCACTCTGTTTAGTGTAGTGGACAGTAGGAAGTATTCTGTTGACCACTCTCTTTAGTGTAGTGGACAGTAGGAAGTATTCTGTTGACCACTCTGTTTAGTGTAGTGGAAAGTAGGAAGTATTCTGTTGACCACTCTGTTTAGTGTAGTGGACAGTATGAAGTATTCTGTTGACCACTCTGTTTAGTGTAGTGGACAGCAGGAAGTATTCTGTTGACCACTCTGTTTAGTGTAGTGGACATTAGGAAGTATTCTGTTGACCACGCTGTTTAGTGTAGTGGACAGTAGGAAGTATTCTGTTGACCACTCTGTTTAGTGTAGTGGACAGTAGGAAGTATTCTGTTGACCACTGTGTTTAGTGTAGTGGACAGTAGGAAGTATTCTGCTGACCACTCTGTTTAGTGTAGTGGACAGTAGGAAGTTGTTGACCACTGTGTTTAGTGTAGTGGACAGAAGGAAGTATTCTGTTGACCACTGTGTTTAGTGTAGTGGACAGTAGGAAGTTATTGACCACTCTGTTTAGTGTAGTGGACAGTAGGAAGTTGTTGACCACTCTGTTTAGTGTAGTGGACAGTAGGAAGTATTCTGATGACCACTCTGTTTAGTGTAGTGGACAGTAGGAAGTATTCTGTTGACCACTCTGTTTAGTGTAGTGGACAGTAGGAAGTTGTTGACCACTGTGTTTAGTGTAGTGGACAGTAGGAAGTATTCTGTTGACCACTATGTTTAGTGTAGTGGACAGTAGGAAGTATTCTGTTGACCACTCTGTTTATTGTAGTGGACAGTAGGAAGTTGTTGACCACTCTGTTTAGTGTTGTGGACAGTAGGAAGTTGCTGACCACTCTGTTTAGTGTAGTGGACAGTAGGAAGTATTCTGTTGACCACTCTGTTTAGTGTAGTGGACAGAAGGAAGTATTCTGTTGACCACTCTGTTTAGTGTAGTGGACAGTAGGAAGTTGTTGACCACTGTGTTTAGTGTAGTGGACAGTAGGAAGTATTCTGTTGACCACTGTGTTTAGTGTAGTGGACAGAAAGAAGTATTCTGCTGACCACTCTGTTTAGTGTAGTGGACAGTAGGAAGTATTCTGTTGACCACTGTGTTTAGTGTAGTGGACAGTAGGAAGTTGCTGACCACTCTGGTTAGTGTAGTGGACAGTATGAAGTATTCTGTTGACCACTCTGTTTAGTGTAGTGGACATTAGGAAGTATTCTGTTGACCACTCTGTTTAGTGTAGTGGACATTAGGAAGTATTCTGTTGACCACGCTGTTTAGTGTAGTGGACAGTAGGAAGTATTCTGTTGACCACTCTGTTTAGTGTAGTGGACAGTAGGAAGTATTCTGTTGACCACTGTGTTTAGTGTAGTGGACAGTAGGAAGTATTCTGTTGACCACTGTGTTTAGTGTAGTGGACAGTAGGAAGTATTCTGCTGACCACTCTGTTTAGTGTAGTGGACAGTAGGAAGTTGTTGACCACTGTGTTTAGTGTAGTGGACAGAAGGAAGTATTCTGTTGACCACTGTGTTTAGTGTAGTGGACAGTAGGAAGTTATTGACCACTCTGTTTAGTGTAGTGGACAGTAGGAAGTTGTTGACCACTCTGTTTAGTGTAGTGGACAGTAGGAAGTATTCTGATGACCACTCTGTTTAGTGTAGTGGACAGTAGGAAGTATTCTGTTGACCACTCTGTTTAGTGTAGTGGACAGTAGGAAGTTGTTGACCACTGTGTTTAGTGTAGTGGACAGTAGGAAGTATTCTGTTGACCACTATGTTTAGTGTAGTGGACAGTAGGAAGTATTCTGTTGACCACTCTGTTTATTGTAGTGGACAGTAGGAAGTTGTTGACCACTCTGTTTAGTGTTGTGGACAGTAGGAAGTTGCTGACCACTCTGTTTAGTGTAGTGGACAGTAGGAAGTATTCTGTTGACCACTCTGTTTAGTGTAGTGGACAGAAGGAAGTATTCTGTTGACCACTCTGTTTAGTGTAGTGGACAGTAGGAAGTTGTTGACCACTGTGTTTAGTGTAGTGGACAGTAGGAAGTATTCTGTTGACCACTGTGTTTAGAGTAGTGGACAGAAAGAAGTATTCTGCTGACCACTCTGTTTAGTGTAGTGGACAGTAGGAAGTATTCTGTTGACCACTGTGTTTAGTGTAGTGGACAGAAGGAAGTATTCTGTTGACCACTGTGTTTAGTGTAGTGGACAGTAGGAAGTATTCTGTTGACCACTCTGTTTAGTGTAGTGGACAGTAGGAAGTATTCTGTTGACCACTCTGTTTAGTGTAGTGGACAGTAGGAAGTATTCTGTTGACCACTCTGTTTAGTGTAGTGGACAGTAGGAAGTATTCTGTTGACCACTCTGTTTAGTGTAGTGGACAGTAGGAAGTATTCTGTTGACCACTCTCTTTAGTGTAGTGGACAGTAGGAAGTATTCTGTTGACCACTCTGTTTAGTGTAGTGGAAAGTAGGAAGTATTCTGTTGACCACTCTGTTTAGTGTAGTGGACAGTAGGAAGTTGTTGACCACTCTGTTTAGTGTAGTGGACAGCAGGAAGTATTCTGCTGACCACTCTGTTTAGTGTAGTGGACAGAAGGAAGTATTCTGATGACCACTCTGTTTAGTGTAGTGGACAGTAGGAAGTTGCTGACCACTGTGTTTAGTGTAGTGGACATGAGGAAGTTGTTGACCAATGTGTTTAGTGTAGCGGACATGAGGAAGTTGTTGACCACTCTGTTTAGTGTAGTGGACAGTAGGAAGTATTCTGCTGACCACTGTGTTTAGTGTAGTGGAGAGTAGGAAGTTGTTGACCACTCTGTTTAGTGTAGTGGACAGTAGGAAGTATTCTGTTGACCACTGTGTTTAGTGTAGTGGACAGTAGGAAGTATTCTGCTGACCACTCTGTTTAGTGTAGTGGACAGAAGGAAGTATTCTGTTGACCACTCTGTTTAGTGTAGTGGACAGGAGGAAGTATTCTGTTGACCACTCTGTTTAGTGTAGTGGAAAGTAGGAAGTTGCTGACCACTCTGTTTAGTGTAGTGGACAGTAGGAAGTGTTCTGTTGACCACTGTGTTTAGTGTAGTGGACAGTAGGAAGTATTCTGCTGACCACTCTGTTTATTGTAGTGGACAGTAGGAAGTTGTTGACCACTGTGTTTAGTGTAGTGGACAGTAGGATGTATTCTGTTGACCACTGTGTTTAGTGTAGTGGACAGAAGGAAGTATTCTGTTGACCACTGTGTTTAGTGTAGTGGACAGTAGGAAGTATTCTGTTGACCACTCTGTTTAGTGTAGTGGACAGTAGGTAGTATTCTGTTGACCACTCTGTTTAGTGTAGTGGACAGTAGGAAGTATTCTGTTGACCACTCTGTTTAGTGTAGTGGACAGTAGGAAGTATTCTGTTGACCACTCTGTTTAGTGTAGTGGACAGTAGGAAGTATTCTGTTGACCACTCTCTTTAGTGTAGTGGACAGTAGGAAGTATTCTGTTGACCACTCTGTTTAGTGTAGTGGAAAGTAGGAAGTATTCTGTTGACCACTCTGTTTAGTGTAGTGGACAGTAGGAAGTTGTTGACCACTCTGTTTAGTGTAGTGGACAGCAGGAAGTATTCTGCTGACCACTCTATTTAGTGTAGTGGACAGTAGGAAGTATTCTGATGACCACTCTGTTTAGTGTAGTGGACAGTAGGAAGTTGCTGACCACTGTGTTTAGTGTAGTGGACATGAGGAAGTTGTTGACCACTGTGTTTAGTGTAGTGGACATGAGGAAGTTGTTGACCACTCTGTTTAGTGTAGTGGACATTAGGAAGTATTCTGTTGACCACTCTGTTTAGTGTAGTGGACAGAAGGAAGTATTCTGTTGACCACTGTGTTTAGTGTAGTGGACAGTAGGAAGTTGTTGACCACTCTGTTTAGTGTAGTGGACAGTAGGAAGTTGTTGACCACTGTGTTTAGTGTAGTGGACAGTAGGAGGTATTCTGTTGACCACTGTGTTTAGTGTAGTGGACAGTAGGAAGTATTCTGTTGACCACTCTGTTTAGTGTAGTGGACAGTAGGAAGTTGCTGACCACTCTGGTTAGTGTAGTGGACAGTATGAAGTATTCTGTTGACCACTCTGTTTAGTGTAGTGGACATTAGGAAGTATTCTGTTGACCACTCTGTTTAGTGTAGTGGACATTAGGAAGTATTCTGTTGACCACGCTGTTTAGTGTAGTGGACAGTAGGAAGTATTCTGTTGACCACTCTGTTTAGTGTAGTGGACAGTAGGAAGTATTCTGTTGACCACTGTGTTTAGTGTAGTGGACAGTAGGAAGTATTCTGCTGACCACTCTGTTTAGTGTAGTGGACAGTAGGAAGTTGTTGACCACTGTGTTTATTGTAGTGGACAGAAGGAAGTATTCTGTTGACCACTGTGTTTAGTGTAGTGGACAGTAGGAAGTTATTGACCACTCTGTTTAGTGTAGTGGACAGTAGGAAGTTGTTGACCACTCTGTTTAGTGTAGTGGACAGTAGGAAGTATTCTGATGACCACTCTGTTTAGTGTAGTGGACAGTAGGAAGTATTCTGTTGACCACTCTGTTTAGTGTAGTGGACAGTAGGAAGTTGTTGACCACTGTGTTTAGTGTAGTGGACAGTAGGAAGTATTCTGTTGACCACTATGTTTAGTGTAGTGGACAGTAGGAAGTATTCTGTTGACCACTCTGTTTATTGTAGTGGACAGTAGGAAGTTGTTGACCACTCTGTTTAGTGTTGTGGACAGTAGGAAGTTGCTGACCACTCTGTTTAGTGTAGTGGACAGTAGGAAGTATTCTGTTGACCACTCTGTTTAGTGTAGTGGACAGAAGGAAGTATTCTGTTGACCACTCTGTTTAGTGTAGTGGACAGTAGGAAGTTGTTGACCACTGTGTTTAGTGTAGTGGACAGTAGGAAGTATTCTGTTGACCACTGTGTTTAGTGTAGTGGACAGAAAGAAGTATTCTGCTGACCACTCTGTTTAGTGTAGTGGACAGTAGGAAGTATTCTGTTGACCACTGTGTTTAGTGTAGTGGACAGAAGGAAGTATTCTGTTGACCACTGTGTTTAGTGTAGTGGACAGTAGGAAGTATTCTGTTGACCACTCTGTTTAGTGTAGTGGACAGTAGGAAGTATTCTGTTGACCACTCTGTTTAGTGTAGTGGACAGTAGGAAGTATTCTGTTGACCACTCTGTTTAGTGTAGTGGACAGTAGGAAGTATTCTGTTGACCACTCTGTTTAGTGTAGTTGACAGTAGGAAGTATTCTGTTGACCACTCTCTTTAGTGTAGTGGACAGTAGGAAGTATTCTGTTGACCACTCTGTTTAGTGTAGTGGAAAGTAGGAAGTATTCTGTTGACCACTCTGTTTAGTGTAGTGGACAGTAGGAAGTTGTTGACCACTCTGTTTAGTGTAGTGGACAGCAGGAAGTATTCTGCTGACCACTCTGTTTAGTGTAGTGAAAGTAGGAAGTATTCTGATGACCACTCTGTTTAGTGTAGTGGACAGTAGGAAGTTGCTGACCACTGTGTTTAGTGTAGTGGACATGAGGAAGTTGTTGACCACTGTGTTTAGTGTAGCGGACATGAGGAAGTTGTTGACCACTCTGTTTAGTGTAGTGGACAGTAGGAAGTATTCTGTTGACCACTCTGTTTAGTGTAGTGGACAGTAGGAAGTTATTGACCACTCTGTTTAGTGTAGTGGACATTAGGAAGTATTCTGCTGACCACTGTGTTTAGTGTAGTGGACAGTAGGAAGTATTCTGTTGACCACTCTGTTTAGTGTAGTGGACAGTAGGAAGTTGTTGACCACTGTGTTTAGTGTAGTGGACAGTAGGAAGTATTCTGTTGACCACTATGTTTAGTGTAGTGGACAGTAGGAAGTATTCTGTTGACCACTCTGTTTATTGTAGTGGACAGTAGGAAGTTGTTGACCACTCTGTTTAGTGTAGTGGACAGTAGGAAGTATTCTGATGACCACTCTGTTTAGTGGAGTGGACAGTAGGAAGTATTCTGTTGACCACTCTGTTTAGTGTTGTGGACAGTAGGAAGTTGCTGACCACTCTGTTTAGTGTAGTGGACAGTAGGAAGTATTCTTTTGACCACTCTGTTTAGTGTAGTGGACAGAAGGAAGTATTCTGTTGACCACTCTGTTTAGTGTAGTGGACAGTAGGAAGTTGGTGACCACTGTGTTTAGTGTAGTGGACAGTAGGAAGTATTCTGTTGACCACTGTGTTTAGTGTAGTGGACAGAAAGAAGTATTCTGCTGACCACTCTGTTTAGTGTAGTGGACAGTAGGAAGTATTCTGTTGACCACTGTGTTTAGTGTAGTGGACAGAAGGAAGTATTCTGTTGACCACTGTGTTTAGTGTAGTGGACAGTAGGAAGTATTCTGTTGACCACTCTGTTTAGTGTAGTGGACAGTAGGAAGTATTCTGTTGACCACTCTTATTTAGTGTAGTGGACAGTAGGAAGTATTCTGTTGACCACTCTGTTTAGTGTAGTGGACAGTAGGAAGTATTCTGTTGACCACTCTGTTTAGTGTAGTGGACAGTAGGAAGTATTCTGTTGACCACTCTCTTTAGTGTAGTGGACAGTAGGAAGTATTCTGTTGACCACTCTGTTTAGTGTAGTGGAAAGTAGGAAGTATTCTGTTGACCACTCTGTTTAGTGTAGTGGACAGTAGGAAGTTGTTGACCACTCTGTTTAGTGTAGTGGACAGCAGGAAGTATTCTGTTGACCACTCTGTTTAGTGTAGTGGACAGTAGGAAGTATTCTGTTGACCACTCTGTTTAGTGTAGTGGACAGTAGGAAGTATTCTGTTGACCACTCTGTTTAGTGTAGTGGACAGTAGGAAGTATTCTGTTGACCACTCTGTTTAGTGTAGTTGACAGTAGGAAGTATTCTGTTGACCACTCTCTTTAGTGTAGTGGACAGTAGGAAGTATTCTGTTGACCACTCTGTTTAGTGTAGTGGAAAGTAGGAAGTATTCTGTTGACCACTCTGTTTAGTGTAGTGGACAGTAGGAAGTTGTTGACCACTCTGTTTAGTGTAGTGGACAGCAGGAAGTATTCTGCTGACCACTCTGTTTAGTGTAGTGAAAGTAGGAAGTATTCTGATGACCACTCTGTTTAGTGTAGTGGACAGTAGGAAGTTGCTGACCACTGTGTTTAGTGTAGTGGACATGAGGAAGTTGTTGACCACTGTGTTTAGTGTAGCGGACATGAGGAAGTTGTTGACCACTCTGTTTAGTGTAGTGGACAGTAGGAAGTATTCTGTTGACCACTCTGTTTAGTGTAGTGGACAGTAGGAAGTTATTGACCACTCTGTTTAGTGTAGTGGACATTAGGAAGTATTCTGCTGACCACTGTGTTTAGTGTAGTGGACAGTAGGAAGTATTCTGTTGACCACTCTGTTTAGTGTAGTGGACAGTAGGAAGTTGTTGACCACTGTGTTTAGTGTAGTGGACAGTAGGAAGTATTCTGTTGACCACTATGTTTAGTGTAGTGGACAGTAGGAAGTATTCTGTTGACCACTCTGTTTATTGTAGTGGACAGTAGGAAGTTGTTGACCACTCTGTTTAGTGTAGTGGACAGTAGGAAGTATTCTGATGACCACTCTGTTTAGTGGAGTGGACAGTAGGAAGTATTCTGTTGACCACTCTGTTTAGTGTTGTGGACAGTAGGAAGTTGCTGACCACTCTGTTTAGTGTAGTGGACAGTAGGAAGTATTCTTTTGACCACTCTGTTTAGTGTAGTGGACAGAAGGAAGTATTCTGTTGACCACTCTGTTTAGTGTAGTGGACAGTAGGAAGTTGGTGACCACTGTGTTTAGTGTAGTGGACAGTAGGAAGCATTCTGTTGACCACTCTGTTTAGTGTAGTGGACAGTAGGAAGTATTCTGTTGACCACTCTGTTTAGTGTAGTGGACAGTAGGAAGTATTCTGTTGACCACTCTGTTTAGTGTAGTTGACAGTAGGAAGTATTCTGTTGACCACTCTCTTTAGTGTAGTGGACAGTAGGAAGTATTCTGTTGACCACTCTGTTTAGTGTAGTGGAAAGTAGGAAGTATTCTGTTGACCACTCTGTTTAGTGTAGTGGACAGCAGGAAGTTGTTGACCACTCTGTTTAGTGTAGTGGACAGCAGGAAGTATTCTGCTGACCACTCTGTTTAGTGTAGTGAAAGTAGGAAGTATTCTGATGACCACTCTGTTTAGTGTAGTGGACAGTAGGAAGTTGCTGACCACTGTGTTTAGTGTAGTGGACATGAGGAAGTTGTTGACCACTGTGTTTAGTGTAGCGGACATGAGGAAGTTGTTGACCACTCTGTTTAGTGTAGTGGACAGTAGGAAGTATTCTGTTGACCACTCTGTTTAGTGTAGTGGACAGTAGGAAGTTATTGACCACTCTGTTTAGTGTAGTGGACATTAGGAAGTATTCTGCTGACCACTGTGTTTAGTGTAGTGGACAGTAGGAAGTATTCTGTTGACCACTCTGTTTAGTGTAGTGGACAGTAGGAAGTTGTTGACCACTGTGTTTAGTGTAGTGGACAGTAGGAAGTATTCTGTTGACCACTATGTTTAGTGTAGTGGACAGTAGGAAGTATTCTGTTGACCACTCTGTTTATTGTAGTGGACAGTAGGAAGTTGTTGACCACTCTGTTTAGTGTAGTGGACAGTAGGAAGTATTCTGATGACCACTCTGTTTAGTGGAGTGGACAGTAGGAAGTATTCTGTTGACCACTCTGTTTAGTGTTGTGGACAGTAGGAAGTTGCTGACCACTCTGTTTAGTGTAGTGGACAGTAGGAAGTATTCTTTTGACCACTCTGTTTAGTGTAGTGGACAGAAGGAAGTATTCTGTTGACCACTCTGTTTAGTGTAGTGGACAGTAGGAAGTTGGTGACCACTGTGTTTAGTGTAGTGGACAGTAGGAAGTATTCTGTTGACCACTGTGTTTAGTGTAGTGGACAGAAAGAAGTATTCTGCTGACCACTCTGTTTAGTGTAGTGGACAGTAGGAAGTATTCTGTTGACCACTGTGTTTAGTGTAGTGGACAGAAGGAAGTATTCTGTTGACCACTGTGTTTAGTGTAGTGGACAGTAGGAAGTATTCTGTTGACCACTCTGTTTAGTGTAGTGGACAGTAGGAAGTATTCTGTTGACCACTCTTATTTAGTGTAGTGGACAGTAGGAAGTATTCTGTTGACCACTCTGTTTAGTGTAGTGGACAGTAGGAAGTATTCTGTTGACCACTCTGTTTAGTGTAGTGGACAGTAGGAAGTATTCTGTTGACCACTCTCTTTAGTGTAGTGGACAGTAGGAAGTATTCTGTTGACCACTCTGTTTAGTGTAGTGGAAAGTAGGAAGTATTCTGTTGACCACTCTGTTTAGTGTAGTGGACAGTAGGAAGTTGTTGACCACTCTGTTTAGTGTAGTGGACAGCAGGAAGTATTCTGATGACCACTCTGTTTAGTGTAGTGGACAGTAGGAAGTTGCTGACCACTGTGTTTAGTGTAGTGGACATGAGGAATTTGTTGACCACTGTGTTTAGTGTAGTGGACATGAGGAAGTTGTTGACCACTCTGTTTAGTGTAGTGGACATTAGGAAGTATTCTGTTGACCACTCTGTTTAGTGTAGTGGACAGAAGGAAGTATTCTGTTGACCACTGTGTTTAGTGTAGTGGACAGTAGGAAGTTGTTGACCACTCTGTTTAGTGTAGTGGACAGTAGGAAGTTGTTGACCACTGTGTTTAGTGTAGTGGACAGTAGGAGGTATTCTGTTGACCACTGTGTTTAGTGTAGTGGACAGTAGGAAGTATTCTGTTGACCACTCTGTTTAGTGTAGTGGACAGTAGGAAGTATTCTGTTGACCACTCTGTTTAGTGTAGTGTACAGTAGGAAGTTGCTGACCACTCTGGTTAGTGTAGTGGACAGTAGGAAGTATTCTGTTGACCACTCTGTTTAGTGTAGTGGACATTAGGAAGTATTCAGTTGACCACTCTGTTTAGTGTAGTGGACATTAGGAAGTATTCTGCTGACCACTGTGTTTAGTGTAGTGGACAGTAGGAAGTATTCTGTTGACCACTCTGTTTAGTGAATTGGACAGTAGGAAGTATTCTGTTGACCACTGTTTAGTGTAGTGGACAGTAGGAAGTATTCTGTTGACCACTGTGTTTAGTGTAGTGGACAGTAGGAAGTATTCTGCTGACCACTCTGTTGAGTGTAGTGGACAGTAGGAAGTTGTTGACCACTGTGTTTAGTGTAGTGGACAGAAGGAAGTATTCTGTTGACCACTGTGTTTAGTGTAGTGGACAGTAGGAAGTTATTGACCACTCTGTTTAGTGTAGTGGACAGTAGGAATTTGTTGACCACTCTGTTTAGTGTAGTGGACAGTAGGAAGTATTCTGATGACCACTCTGTTTAGTGTAGTGGACAGTAGGAAGTTGCTGACCACTGTGTTTAGTGTAGTTTACATGAGGAAGTTGTTGACCACTGTGTTTAGTGTAGCGGACATGAGGAAGTTGTTGACCACTCTGTTTAGTGTAGTGGACAGTAGGAAGTATTCTGTTGACCACTCTGTTTAGTGTAGTGGACTTTAGGAAGTAATTGACCACTCTGTTTAGTGTAGTGGACATTAGGAAGTATTCTGCTGACCACTGTGTTTAGTGTAGTGGACAGTAGGAAGTATTCTGTTGACCACTCTGTTTAGTGTAGTGGACAGTAGGAAGTTGTTGACCACTGTGTTTAGTGTAGTGGACAGTTGGAAGTATTCTGTTGACCACTATGTTTAGTGTAGTGGACAGTAGGAAGTATTCTGTTGACCACTCTGTTTAGTGTAGTGGACAGTAGGAAGTTGTTGACCACTCTGTTTAGTGTAGTGGACAGTAGGAAGTATTCTGTTGACCACTCTGTTTAGTGTAGTGGACAGAAGGAAGTATTATGTTGACCACTCTGTTTAGTGTAGTGGACAGTAGGAAGTTGTTGACCACTGTGTTTAGTGTAGTGGACAGTAGGAAGTATTCTGTTGACCACTGTGTTTAGTGTAGTGGACAGAAGGAAGTATTCTGCTGACCACTCTGTTTAGTGTAGTGGACAGTAGGAAGTATTCTGTTGACCACTCTGTTTAGTGTAGTGGACAGTAGGACGTTATTGACCACTCTGTTTAGTGTAGTGGACAGTAGGAAGTATTCTGTTGACCACTGTGTTTAGTGTAGTGGACATTAGGAAGTTGCTGACCACTGTGTTTAGCGTAGTGGACATTAGGAAGTTGCTGACCACTCTGTTTAGTGTAGTGGACAGTAGGAAGTTGTTGACCACTGTGTTTAGTGTAGTGGACAGTAGGAAGTATTCTGTTGACCACTCTGTTTAGTGTAGTGGACAGTAGGAAGTATTCTGTTGACCACTGTGTTTAGTGTAGTGGACAGTAGGAAGTATTCTGTTGACCACTGTGTTTAGCGTAGTGGACATTAGGAAGTTGCTGACCACTCTGTTTAGTGTAGTGGACAGTAGGAAGTATTCTGTTGACCACTCTGTTTAGTGTAGAGGACAGTAGGAAGTATTCTGTTGACCACTGTCTTTAGTGTAGTGGACAGTAGGAAGTTGTTGACCACTGTGTTTAGTGTAGTGGACAGTAGGAAGTATTCTGTTGACCACTGTGTTTAGCGTAGTGGACATTAGGAAGTTGCTGACCACTGTGTTTAGTGTAGTGGACAGTAGGAAGTATTCTGTTGACCACTCTGTTTAGTGTAGTGGACAGTAGGAAGTTATTGACCACTCTGTTTAGTGTAGTGGACAGTAGGAAGTATTCTGCTGACCACTCTGTTTAGTGTAGTGGACAGTAGGAAGTATTCTGCTGACCACTCTGTTTAGTGTAGTGGACAGTAGGAAGTATTCTGTTGACTACTCTGTTTAGTGTAGTGGACAGTAGGAAGTTGTTGACCACTCTGTTTAGTGTAGTGGACAGTAGGAAGTATTCTGATGACCACTGTGTTTAGTGTAGTGGACAGTAGGAAGTATTCTGTTGACCACTGTGTTTAGTGTAGTGGACAGTAGGAAGTATTCTGTTGACCACTCTGTTTAGTGTAGTGGACAGTAGGAAGTTGTTGACCACTCTGTTTAGTGTAGTGGACAGTAGGAAGTTGTTGACCACTCTGTTAAGTGTAGTGGACAGCTCAGCTCAGGTAAGGTGTGTCAGCGTTAGTTTGTCTTGGCAGGATTGACCTGTGTTCACACGGCAACCTCTCCGTCCCGGCTTGTTTACCCACACTGCTAGTCTGGAGTCCATGAGGAATGTACGCCTGAACCCTAAACCCCTAGTGCTGCAACACTAAGGAAGGACTCAAGCATTCCCTCTGTTGTCCATCTAGCCTGACAGGTTACATTTGTTTATGCTTCTGTCATGTCTACATGTTAAGGTACTTGCTGCTGAGCATATTTTCTGCTTGCTTGTTTGAAAGGTGAAACAATTTAATGTTAAGGAGCTTGACAGTCTAGTCCCCTTGCAGTACAGCCTCCTTGGAGTACAGTTTAGTACCCTTGCAGTACAGTCTAGTCTCCTTGCAGTACAGTCTAGTCCCCTTGCAGTACAGTCTAGTCTCCTTGCAGTACAGTCTAGTCTCCTTGCAGTACAGTCTAGTCCCCTTGCAGTACAGTCTAGTCCCGTTGCAGTACAGCCTCCTTGCAGTACAGTCTAGTCTCCTTGCAGTACAGTCTAGTCTCCTTGCAGTACAGTCTAGTCCCCTTGCAGTACAGTCTAGTCCCGTTGCAGGACAGCCTCCTTGCAGTACAGTCTAGTCCCCTTGCAGTACAGTCCAAAGTTCCCGAAGGTTATCGAGCTGTGCTATAGAAGGTCATGTAAGAGGAGAAGGGGGCATTTGACAAGCCAAATAGCGTTCTTTCCAAGTTGTAGAGTCCTTTATGGAGAGAATCTATAGCGACACCAAGGAAATCTATTACAATAAGGAACAACAGGACAAGCTACTTTTTACATTTTATTTGTCAATATATATAAATATATATATATTTCGATACACTGTATGTTGATATATATATATATATATATATATATATATATATATATATATATATATATATATATATATACACACAATGTATGTTGGCAATGTACATAAGTTACATTTCTGACATATATGTCTTAAAAAGCCATGTATAATCTGTAAAAAGGCAGATATTTTTTTATAATGTGTCATCTCAAAAATAATACAGTATATTACACAAAACAGGGGGTTAAATAAAACACTGACATATTACATTTCTACAAAAAAAAAGGTAAAACCATAAATAACACTAACACATTATATGCAGATACTTTACTTACATCACTACATGTCCTCATCACTAGCTTCATGTAGCTTTTATATATAATTAATTATGATACAAACCGATTTTAATTCACTGTGAAATGTCCATTTTGAGAGGGGTGTTAGACAGGTATTTTATATGTAACGGCCCCAAATTGTTTAGGAAGTTAACCCAATGACTGCTGCCCGAAGCTTGTGTATGCATTTGGTGTAGGATAGTGGATGCTTACACAACTGGGTTCCTTTAGAAAATGTAAATCCCATTTCCTTTTCACCTCAATGGGGTCTGTGAGAAGATGAGAGTCAACTAAAGTAACGTGTACCGACATCGTTTCAGGAAGTCCTCCTAACGATTGTCTCCTGATGACATATTACAATTGAAAGCTATTTGCCATTTTCCAAGACGGAGACGTTTAGGATCACAGTTTTGTCTGTTTCTGTCTGTCTGTCTATCTGTCTGTCTATGTGTCTGTCTGTGTGTCTCTGTCTGTCTGTCTCTGTCCGTCTGTGTGTCTCTGTCCGTCTGTGTGTCTCTGTCCGTCTGTGTGTCTCTGTCCGTCTGTGTGTCTCTGTCTGTCTGTGTGTCTGTTTTTTTGTCTGTCTCTGTGGGAGGACTAGTATGGTTTGTAACAAATGACAAAGGGAAATGTTTCCTCTGGAACACTTCGATAATGTCAGATATGTTGGCCTGTATCCTGGTGGGTTGGGGTCAGATATGTTGACCTGTATCCTGGTGGGTTGGGGTCAGATATGTTGACCTGTATCCTGGTGGGTTGGGGTCAGATATGTTGACCTGTATCCTGGTGGGTTGGGGTCAGATATGTTGACCTGTATCCTGGTGGGTTAGGGTTGGGGTCAGATATGTTGGCCTGTATCCTGGTGGGTTAGGGTTGGGGTCAGATATGTTGACCTGTATCCTGGTGGGTGTTCAGGGAAGTCAGTACGCACCTCAACTCTGAGATGGTTTGTGAACACACCTACTGGATGTTCAGGGAAGTCAGTATGCACCTCAACTCTGAGATGGTTTGTGAACACACCTACTGGGTGTTCAGGGAAGTCAGTATGCACCTCAACTCTGAGATGGTTTGTGAACACACCTACTGGGTGTTCAGGGAAGTCAGAGTTGATGTTTGATCATTTCTTGATGGATGTGCTGTAACGACTAGTCATTGTAGTGAAAAATTGGTTTCGGGAATGTACTACTGATTGATTATCAAGTATATTTTACAATGGAGTTTGAAATAGGCCAATAACTGTTCAGAAGGGAACAATTTGGGACTGAGTGGATGTATTTATTATACTACGTACTACGTACTACACACTACGCATGGAGCTTAACATTGGTGTATGACAAAAACAGTTTAGAGTTGGGAGGAAAACCTCGAAAGCCCCTGCATGTGATGTTGTTGCAATGAGTGGGATTTGATTGGATGATGCGTCTCCCATTTAACTACGGCAGTTTAAAAGGTTCCAATCAGTATCATGTCATTTGAATCACCCAGTATTGGCCCTGGTTTAACCGCATGGCTGCCAATAAACTGGGTGGATGTATTTACCTTCTGCAAGGCCTGCAGTGACTGGCCTCTGTGTTCCCCCAACACCAGCCTTGACTGGCCTCTGATTGGCAATGCTTGCCAGACTAATTTTTCAAATTATGAGTTTTCCAACTGATGCCATATACCGTGTCATTAACATGTCTCTAGAACATTTAACTCCCAAACGGCCGCCAAAATTACATGTTTAGAGGGAATGAGGATGATTTTCAATGTCTGAAACAAGCTTCGAAAAACAAAACCTTTAAGATCATTCCAAAGGAGGAAGAGGAATTAAAACTGAGATTGAAATTAAATTATTCAAATTAACATTTCCATTTCATTATTTCTCGTTCAGACACCTAGCTGACAGGCCGTAGTTATTATAGCATCACATGACGCTCCAACACCTAGCTGACGTGACGTAGTTATTATAGCATCACATGACGCTCCAACACCTAGCTGACAGGCCGTAGTTATTATAGCATCACATGACGCTCCAACACCTAGCTGACGTGACGTAGTTATTATAGCATCACATGACGCTCCAACACCTAGCTGACAGGCCGTAGTTATTATAGCATCACATGACGCTCCAACACCTAGCTGACACGCCGTAGTTATTATAGTATCACATGACGCTCCAACACCTAGCTGACACGCCGTAGTTATTATAGCATCACATGACGCTCCAACACCTAGCTGACGTGACGTAGTTATTATAGCATCACATGACGCTCCAACACCTAGCTGACAGGCCGTAGTTATTATAGCATCACATGACGCTCCAACACCTAGCTGACACGCCGTAGTTATTATAGCATCACATGACGCTCCAACACCTAGCTGACGTGACGTAGTTATTATAGCATCACATGACGCTCCAACACCTAGCTGACAGGCCGTAGTTATTATAGCATCACATGACGCTCCAACACCTAGCTGACACGCCGTAGTTATTATAGTATCACATGACGCTCCAACACCTAGCTGACACGCCGTAGTTATTATAGCATCACATGACGCTCCAACACCTAGCTGACGTGACGTAGTTATTATAGCATCACATGACGCTCCAACACCTAGCTGACAGGCCGTAGTTATTATAGCATCACATGACGCTCCAACACCTAGCTGACACGCCGTAGTTATTATAGTATCACATGACGCTCCAACACCTAGCTGACACGCCGTAGTTATTATAGCATCACATGACGCTCCAACACCTAGCTGACGTGACGTAGTTATTATAGCATCACATGACGCTCCAACACCTAGCTGACAGGCCGTAGTTATTATAGCATCACATGACGCTCCAACACCTAGCTGACGTGACGTAGTTATTATAGCATCACATGACGCTCCAACACCTAGCTGACAGGCCGTAGTTATTATAGCATCACATGACGCTCCAACACCTAGCTGACACGCCGTAGTTATTATAGCATCACATGACGCTCCAACACCTAGCTGACAGGCCGTAGTTATTATAGCATCACATGACGCTCCAACACCTAGCTGACACGCCGTAGTTATTATAGTATCACATGACGCTCCAACACCTAGCTGACGTGACGTAATTATTATAGCATCACATGACGCTCCAACACCTAGCTGACACGCCGTAGTTATTATAGCATCACATGACGCTCCAACACCTAACTGACGTGACGTAGTTATTATAGTATCACATGACGCTCCAACACCTAGCTGACAGGCCGTAGTTATTATAGCATCACATGACGCTCCAACACCTAGCTGACGTGACGTAATTATTATAGCATCACATGACGCTCCAACACCTAGCTGACACGCCGTAGTTATTATAGCATCACATGACGCTCCAACACCTAGCTGACAGGCCGTAGTTATTATAGTATCACATGACGCTCCAACACCTAGCTGACAGGCCGTAGTTATTATAGCATCACATGACGCTCCAACACCTAGCTGACACGCCGTAGTTATTATAGCATCACATGACGCTCCAACACCTAACTGACGTGACGTAGTTATTATAGTATCACATGACGCTCCAACACCTAGCTGACAGGCCGTAGTTATTATAGTATCACATGACGCTCCAACACCTAGCTGACAGGCCGTAGTTATTATAGTATCACATGACGCTCCAACACCTAGCTGACGTGACGTAGTTATTATAGCATCACATGACGCTCCAACACCTAGCTGATAGGCCGTAGTTATTATAGTATCACATGACGCTCCAACACCTAGCTGACAGGCCGTAGTTATTATAGTATCACATGACGCTCCAACACCTAGCTGACAGGCCGTAGTTATTATAGTATCACATTAAGCTCTATTTAAATGCCTTTTATGTTTGTGTCAACAAAGGCATGGATTTTATAATTGATTGCGTTCACGGCTGATAATTTAAAAAAAAGAGTCAAGTGGAGGTTTCATTTCAGAATAGTTTTCCACGCTTTTCATTTTCACCAAACTGTTGCTTAGAAACTAGCTACAAGCGTTATTAATTGAGGACATGATTTAAATTAGAGCAGACCCACCCCCCCCACATAAAAATGAAATAAAACAAATAAAATCTATCTACACCATATTGCCAATGAGACGGTCCTACTGCCCAGGAAGAGGAGAACATAAGGGTCCCTGTGAACCAGGAGTAATAACGACAGGTTAGTGCCATCTAACCCTAATAATGCATCTGATATCCCCCATAATGCATTAATATCAGATGTTTTCTTAACTATGTACTAAATACGTGAGTCTGTATATTTTATCTCAGATTTCTATTATTATACTAAAATACATAAATATAACTAATTTACACATATCACTTTGATGATTCTATAGTTTCCCAAAATATACAGTTGAAGTCGGAAGTTTACATACACTTAGGTTGGAGTCATTAAAACTCGTTTTTCAACCACTCCACAAATGTCTTGTTAACAAACTATAGTTTTGGCAAGTCGGTTAGGACATCTACTTTGTGCATGACATTTTCCCCCAAATTGTTTACAGACAGATTATTCCACTTTTAATTCACTGTATCACAATTCCAGTGGGTCAGAAGTTTACATACACTAAGTTGACTGTGCCTTTAAACAGCTTGGAAAATTCCAGAAAATTATGTCATGGCTTTAGAAGCTTCTGATAGGCTAATTGACATCATTTCAGTCAATTGGAGGTGTAACTGTGGATGTATTTCAAGGCCCACCTTCAAACTCAGTGCCTCTTTGCTTGACATCATGAGAAAATCCATAGAAATCAGCCAAGACCTCAGAAAAAACATTGTAGACCTCCACAAGTCTGGCTCATCCTTGGGAGCAATTTCCAAACGCATGAAGGTACCACGTTCATCTGTACAAACTACCGTACGCAAGTATAAACACCATGGGACCATACCGCTCAGGAAGGAGACGCGTTCTGTCTCCTAGAGATGAACATACTTTGGTGCAAAAAGTGCAAACCAATCCCAGAACAACAGCAAAGGACCTTGTGAAGATGCTGGAGGAAACAGGTACACAAGTATCTATATCCACAGTAAAACGAGTCCTATATCGACATAACCTGAAAGGCCGCTCAGCAAGGAAGAAGCCTCTGCTCCAAAACCGCCATAGAAAAGCCAGACTACAGTTTGCAACTGCACATGGGGACAAAGATCGTACTTTTTGGAGAAATGTCCTCTGGTCTGATGAAACAAAAATATAACTGTTTGGGCATAATGACCATCGTTATGTTTGGACGAAAAAGGGGGAGGCTTGCAAGCCGAAGAACACCATCCCAACCGTGAAGCACGGGGGTGGCAGCATCATGTTGTGGGGGTGCTTTGCTGCAGGAGGGACTGGTGCACTTCACAAAAGCCCTGACCTCAATCCCATAGAAAGTTTGTGGGCAGAACTGAAAAAGCGTGTGTGAGCAAGGAGGCCTACAAACCTGACTCAGTTACACCAGCTCTGTCAGAAGGAATGGGCCAAAATTCACCCAACTTATTGTGGGAAGCTTGTGGAAGGCTACCCGAAACGTTTGACCCAAGTTAAACAATTTAAAGGCAATGCTACCAAATATTAATTGAGTGTATGTAAACTTCTGACCCACTGGGAATGTGATGAAAGAAATAAAAGCTGAAACAAATAGTTCTCTCTACTATTATTCTGACATTTCACATTCTTAAAATAAAAAGTGGTGATCCTAACTGACCTAAGACAGGGCATTTTTACTAGGATTAAATGTTAGGAATTGTGAAAAACGGAGTTTAAATGTATTTGGCTAAGGTGTATTTAAACTTCCAACTTCAATTGTATATATATATATATATATATATATATATATATATATATTATATATATAGTGAAATAACAGGTATCAGAGATGCAGAGGAGAAATAGATGTTAATTTTCATCTCAGAAGAAACCAGTCTGTTTTTCGTAGTTGTGTCAGAATCATCATATACTGCAATATACAGTATACTACTGTGGGAAGGGCATATTACAGAAATACCATATTTAATCTAAAAAAATTATCTCTTGAAAACTCTTACTTTAGAAAATAATTAAAGTAGATACAAGGTTTTTACCAGAGAATTTTACTTTGCAAAGTGCAATACTTTATAATTTACTTGATTGGTTGATTGAGAATCAAATCACTGCAGAGATACCAAAATGGTGTAATCCGAAGTTCAAAGACTCAAATCTCCTGAAGTAGCGTTGGGATGGTCCCTTTAGTGTGGACCATTCCATAGACCAGGGCTTTCCCTCCCCCAGGTTTTTGCTCCAACCCCAGTTGAATTAGAATCCAGTGTGCTAGATTAGGATTGAAGTGAAAACGGTAGCTCTCCAGGAAGAGGGTTGGAGAGCACTGCCATAGACTGTTTTATCTGCTACCGTACACCAAGTGGTACCGATACACCAAGTCTGGAACCATCGGGACCCTGAACAGCTTCTACCCCCAAGCTGTAAGAATGCTAAACAAGACTGTTATCTCTGATCTGACCTGTTTATCAACCCCTGTTATCTCTGATCTGACCTGTTTATCAACCCCTGTTATCTCTGATCTGACATGGTATCTCTGATCTGACCTGTTATCTCTGATCTGACATGTTATCTCTGATCTGACCTGTTATCTCTGATCTGACATGTTATCTCTGATCTGACCTGTTATCTCTGATCTGACCTGTTTATCAACCCCCGTTATCTCTGATCTGACCTGTTTATTAACCCCTGTTATCTCTGATCTGACCTGTTTATCAACCCCTGTTATCTCTGATCTGACCTGTTTATCAACCCCTGTTATCTCTGATCTGACATGGTATCTCTGATCTGACCTGTTATCTCTGATCTGACCTGTTTATCAACCCCTGTTATCTCTGATCTGACCTGTTTATTAACCCCTGTTATCTCTGATCTGACCTGTTTATCAACCCCGGTTATCTCTGATCTGACCTGTTATCTCTGATCTGACCTGTTATCTCTGATCTGACCGGTTATCTCTGATCTGACCTGTTATCTCTGATCTGACCTGTTATCTCTGATCTGACCTGTTATCCTTTATCTGACATGTTATCTCTGATCTGACCTGTACCAATGAAGTTCAAAGGCTTATTGATCCCTGTTTTCTCTGCTGTTACTGTAACCCTGTATGGAGTGCAAATGCTTTTTTTACATGGTCAAAACGGCTTGCACTGTTTGTTATAAAAACAGGTGAAAACATAATATTATACTATTAATGTCTTCTGTACTGGCCCTCTTAAGGGGAGAAGACACCTACAGATATATTTCAACAGAGATGAAAGTGGTGCTGCTGTGTGATTGGAACTTTCCTGAGTTTATGAAAGTCAAAAAAAATTTAAAAGAGAAAATTTAAAAACACATATAAATGACAGTATGTCTTTCTTTAAATAGCATGACTCCTCTGACAGGCGTGTAGCGTATGTAGAGTCTTAAAAACATTCCCATGGTGCTTCCTTCCGCGCTACGCTGCTTCTTGCTTCCCTGGAACGGGAACGTCAGGAGCAACGGATGGTAACCGTGGTGATGCTCTACGCTGCTGAGAAGTTAGATCTGATAGAATCCTCTCGTAACTGACGATGCTTCCCAATGTCACATTCCTCCCTCGCCGTGCGTCTCTCAATGGTTATCCTGTAGTTCTTCCTGTTAGGAACAAGACAAAAGGCTTTGAGAAGGGTTTAAATCGTCTGTCTTCTCCTTTAGGCCAGGTCAGTAATTGTGCACAGATTCTTGTTTACAGTGAAATGGGGCCTCCTGCTATAGTTTCCTACAAGATCAGCCCTGAAGTAGGAAACCAACATCCACTCTTACTAGATCAGCCCTGTAGTAGGAAACCAACATCCACTCTTACTAGATCAGCCCTGAAGTAGGAAACCAACATCCACTCTTACTAGATCAGCCCTGTAGAAGGAAACCAACATCCACTCTTACTAGATCAGCCCTGTAGTACGAAACCAACATCCACTCTTACTAGATCAGCCCTGTAGTAGGAAACCAACATCCACTCTTACTAGATCAGCCCTGTAGTACGAAACCAACATCCACTCTTACTAGATCAGCCCTGTAGTAGGAAACCAACATCCACTCTTACTAGATCAGCCCTGTAGAAGGAAACCAACATCCACTCTTACTATATCAGCCCTGTAGTACGAAACCAACATCCACTCTTACTATATCCGCCCTGTAGTAGGAAACCAACATCCACTCTTACTAGATCAGCCCTGTAGAAGGAAACCAACATCCACTCTTACTAGATCAGCCCTGTAGTACGAAACCAACATCCACTCTTACTAGATCAGCCCTGTAGTAGGAAACCAACATCCACTCTTACTAGATCAGCCCTGTAGTAGGAAACCAACATCCACTCTTACTATATCCGCCCTGTAGTAGGAAACCAACATCCACTCTTACTAGATCAGCCCTGTAGTAGGAAACCAACATCCACTCTTACTATATCCGCCCTGTAGTAGGAAACCAACATCCACTCTTACTAGATCAGCCCTGTAGAAGGAAACCAACATCCACTCTTACTAGATCAGCCCTGTAGTACGAAACCAACATCCACTCTTACTAGATCAGCCCTGTAGTAGGAAACCAACATCCACTCTTACTAGATCAGCCCTGTAGTAGGAAACCAACATCCACTCTTACTATATCCGCCCTGTAGAAGGAAACCAACATCCACTCTTACTAGATCAGCCCTGTAGTAGGAAACCAACATCCACTCTTACTAGATCAGCCCTGTAGTAGGAAACCAACATCCACTCTTACTAGATCAGCCCTGTAGAAGGAAACCAACATCCACTCTTACTAGATCAGCCCTGTAGTAGGAAACCAACATCCACTCTTACTAGATCAGCCCTGTAGTAGGAAACCAACATCCACTCTTACTAGATCAGCCCTGTAGTAGGAAACCAACATCCACTCTTACTAGATCAGCCCTGTAGTAGGAAACCAACATCCACTCTTACTAGATCAGCCCTGTAGTACGAAACCAACATCCACTCTTACTATATCAGCCCTGTAGTAGGAAACCAACATCAACTCGTATTAACTGAGCCACACAGACAGTACTGAACATAATATGTGCTGTTTTACCTGATGAAGTAGAAGGACATGAGGAGTGCTGTCCCCAGCAGGGCTCCCACTATGATCCCAGTAAGAGCAGATACTCCTAGACCACCTGCTTGGAGAAGAAGAGGGAGGCTATTAGTTAGGCTAACGGTATTTAAAGTACTACAGTATATCCACCTGGGTTACTACAGTACTACAGTATATCCACCTGGGTTACTACAGTATATCCACCTGGGTTACTACAGTACTACAGTATATCCACCTGGGTTACTACAGTATATCCACCTGGGTTACTACAGTACTACAGTATATCCACCTGGGTTACTACAGTACTACAGTATATCCACCTGGGTTACTACAGTATATCCACCTGGTTTACTACAGTACTACAGTATATCCACCTGGGTTACTACAGTATATCCACCTGGGTTACTACAGTACTACAGTATATCCACCTGGGTTACTACAGTATATCCACCTGGTTTACTACAGTACTACAGTATATCCACCTGGGTTACTACAGTATATCCACCTGGGTTACTACAGTACTACAGTATATCCACCTGGGTTACTACAGTATATCTACCTGGGTTACTACAGTACTACAGTATATCTACCTGGGTTACTACAGTACTACAGTATATCCACCTGGGTTACTACAGTACTACAGTATATCCACCTGGGTTACTACAGTACTACAGTATATCCACCTGGGTTACTACAGTATATCTACCTGGGTTACTACAGTACTACAGTATATCCACCTGGGTTACTACAGTACTACAGTATATCCACCTGGGTTACTACAGTACTACAGTATATCCACCTGGGTTACTATAGTATATCTACCTGGGTTACTACAGTACTACAGTATATCAAATCAAATCAAATGTATTTATATAGCCCTTCGTACATCAGCTGATATCTCAAAGTGCTGTATAGAAACCCAGCCTAAAACCCCAAACAGCAAGCAATGCATGTGAAAGAAGCACGGTGGCTAGGAAAAACTCCCTAGGAAAAACTCCCTAGAAAGGCCAAAAACCTAGGAAGAAACCTAGAGAGGAACCAGGCTATGAGGGGTGGCCAGTCCTCTTCTGGCTGTGCCGAGTGGATATTATAACAGAACATGGTCAAGATGTTAAAATGTTCATAAATGACCAGCATGGTCAAATAATAATAATCATAGTAGTTGTCGAGGGTGCAACAAGCACGTCCGGTGAACAGGTCAGGGTTCCATCTGGGTTACTACAGTACTACAGTATATCCACCTGGGTTACTACAGTACATCCACCTTTTTTAATTGTTTTATTTCACCTTTATTTAACCAGGTAGGCCAGTTGAGAACAAGTTCTCATTTACAACTGAGACCTGGCCAAGATAAAGCAAAGCAGCGTGACACAAACAACAACACAGAGTAACACATGGGACAGATTAGCGTACAGTCAATAACACAATAGAAAAAAGAAAGTCTATATACAGTGTGTGCAAATGGCATAGTAGCAAATAGGCCATAGTAGCGAAGTAATTACAATTTAGCAGATTAACACTGTATTGATAGATGAGCAGATGGTGATGTGCAAGTAGTGATACTGCTGTGCAAAAGAGCAGAAAAGTAAATAAAAACAATATGGGGATGAGGTAGTTAGATTGGGTGGGATATTTACAGATGGACTATGTACAGCTGCAGCGATCGGTTAGCTGCTCAGATAGCTAATGTTTAAAGTTAGTGAGGGAAATATAACTCTCCAGCTTCAGCGATTTTTGCAATTCGTTCCGGTCACTGGCAGCAGAGAACTGGAAGGAAAGGCGGCCAAAGGAGGTGTTGGCTTTGGGGATGACCAGTGAGATATACCTGCTGGAGCGCATGCACCTGGATTACTACAGTATATTTTTCACATTTGTGTGTTTTTAACCAGAAATGATTGCTTATGGGTACCTTCATGTGTGTGTAAAACATTTCTGTTCATAGATTTTAGGTGTGTTTTAAAATCAGACGATATATACTGCTCAAAAAAATTAAGGGAACACTTAAACAACACAATGTAACTCCAAGTCAATCACACTTCTGTGAAATCAAACTGTCCACTTAGGAAGCAACACTGATTGACAATAAATGTCACATGCTGTTGTGCAAATGGAATAGACAACAGGTGGAAATGATAGGCAATAAGCAAGACACCCCCAATAAAGGAGTGGTTCTGTAGGTGGAGACTACAGACCACTTCTCAGTTCCTATGCTTCCTGGCTGATGTTTTGGTCACTTTTGAATGCTGGCGGTGCTTTCACTCTAGTGGTAGCATGAGACGGAGTCTACAACCCACACAAGTGTCTCAGGTAGTGCAGATCATCCAGGATGGCACATCAATGCGAGCTGTGGCAAGAAGGTTTGCTGTGTCTGTCAGCGTAGTGTCCAGAGCATGGAGGCGCTATCAGGAGACTGGCCAGTACATCAGGAGACGTGGAGGAGGCCGTAGGAGGGCAACAACCCAGCAGCAGGACCGCTACCTTTGCCTTTGTGCAAGGAGGAGCAGGAGGAGCACTGCCAGAGCCCTGCAAAATGACCTCCAGCAGGCCACAAATGTGTATGTGTCTGCTCAAACGGTAAGAAACAGACTCCATGAGGGTGGTATGAGGGCCCGACGTCCCCAGGTGGGGGTTGTGCTTACAGCCCATCACCGTGCAGGATGTTTGGCATTTGCCAGCGAACACCAAGATTGGCAAATTCGCCACCGGCGCCCTGTGCTCTTCACAGATGAAAGCAGGTTCACACTGAGCACGTGACAGATGTGACAGAGTCTGGAGATGCCGTGGAGAACGTTCTGCTGCCTGCAACATCCTCCAGCATGACCGGTTTGGCGGTGGGTCAGTCATGGTGTGGGGTGGCATTTCTTTGGGGGGCCGCACAGCCCTCCATGTGCCAGCCAGAGGTAGCCTGACTGCCATTAGGTACCGAGATGAGATCCTCAGACCCCTTGTGAGACCATATGCTGGTGCGGTTGGCCCTGGGTTTCTCCTAATGCAAGACAATGCTAGACCTCATGTGGCTGGAGTGTGTCAGCAGTTCCTGCAAGAGGAAGGCATTGATGCTATGGACTGGCCCGCCCGTTCCCCAGACCTGAATCCAATTGAGCACATCTGGGACATCATGTCTCGCTCCATCCACCAACGCCACGTTGCACCACAGACTGTCCAGGAGCATGCCCAGGCGTTGTAGGGAGGTCATACAGGCACATGGAGGCCACACACACTACTGAGCCTCATTTTGACTTGTTTTAAGGACATTACATCAAAGTTGGATCAGCCTGTAGTGTGGTTTTCCACTTTAATTTTGAGTGTGACTCCAAATCCAGACCTCCATGGGTTGATAAATTGGATTTCCATTGATTATTTTTGTGTGATTTTGTTGTCAGCACATTCAACTATGTAAAGAAAAAAGTATTTAATACGATTATTTCTTTCATTCAGATCGAGGATGTGTTGTTTAAGTGTTTGAGCAGTGTATATATATCCGTTGTTTAGATGGAGTGGAATATTCGTGTCCTGTATAGTTGACTGTGTCTCACCTAGCTATCTTAAGATGAATGCATGAACTGTAAGTCACTCTGGATAAGAGCGGATGCTAAATGACTGAAATGTTTCACATACAGATAGTATATTACTGGTATTGATTTGTTGTTGTACATTCTTTCAATATTAATGTCACAAATGTTTCATTTGTACTGTCCCTTATTTAAAATGTAGTTATTTGTTCCATTTGACTGTGTAATTCCTGGCAGTACTATTTATCTATCTGGGAGTGAGGTGGATATATAGATGGATATATACAAAATATTGTATGAATGTATTTATTTTAACACAATTACTGATGCCATTAGTCAATGGCGGTACCTGTCAAAGATATTAGAGGTAGGTATAATAATGATTTTTAAGTGGTTTGATCATCCATATCTGTTTACATGTGATTGATATCCAGACACAATGCGTGCCCGCCTATCTCCGGAGCTGGTCGGGAAGACCTGATCGCAATCAGAATGTGGACAAGATCAAAACAAAGGGTGCATTTAAGCGACAGGTATAAACAGGGTTCGAGCGCCAGAGACAGGGGTTGTGTTTGTTGGTGTGTGGTGGAGACAGATATATAGAACAGATATATTACAGATCATTAGAGATAATTTACATGATTTGTCTGGCAGGTCTGCGTGGGAGACCCTGTGTAGTCCTCTTAGGGTGAAGTGGTCAGGATTGAACCCCGGGAGCATCTGGAAACTCTCCTTCACACCATAGTAGTTACACACCGTCTGAGAACACACACACCATGGTAGTTACACACCAATAATAAACACAGGGGAAACTACTGCTGTCAATCTCAAATAGGGCCCACAGATTGAGAAGTTGAACTAGAAAAGGTCAACTAGGAGGAGAAGGGGGCATTTGATAAGCCAGATAACATTCTATGGAAGCTGTACAGTCCTTTACATACATCAATTAGAAGGGGGCATTTGATAAGCCAGATAACATTCTATGGAAGCTGTACAGTCCTTTATGAACATCATTTAGAAAGGGGGCATTTGATAAGCCGATTGGCATTCTATACGATTTATACAGTCCATTGAGAAATATTTGTGCCATCTAAAAAAAAAACGTGATCACTTTGATGCTAGAGGTTACAGGATTAGGTTGGATGTTATCTGTGGTGGACGGTTTTCTTCTTACATCATAGGTGTAGAGTAGGAGCGCTGATACAGGGTCAGTTTGGCTTTTTATATTATTATGAATAAGATCACATGGACAGAGGGGACCTGATCCTAGAACAGTACTCCTACTGAGACTCTTTATGATCTGATCCTAGAACAGTACTCCTACCTACTGAGACTCTGTATGACCTGATCCTATAACAGCACTCCTACTGAGACTCTTTATGACCTGATCCTAGATTAACACTCCTACTGAGACTCTTTATGACCTGATCCTAGAACAGTACTCCTACTGAGACTCTTTATGACCTGATCCTAGATTAACACTCCTACTGAGACTCTTTATGACCTGATCCTAGAACAGTACTCCTACTGAGACTCTATATGATCTGATCCTAGAACAGTACTCCTACCTACTGAGACTCTGTATGATCTGATCCTAGAACAGTACTCCTACCTACTGAGACTCTGTATGATCTGATCCTAGAACAGTACTCCTACCTACTGAGACTCTGTATGATCTGATCCTAGAACAGCAATCCTCCTCTGAGATGCTTAATGAATAAGGGCCCTGATATAGGAGGGTTGGTGTTAGGTTTTGTTCTTACCTCATAGGTGCCTGCCTCGGTGTTGGTCATGCTCATCACAGAGAAGTCTCCGTATCTGTCTCCGTTAAAGTCCATAGACACTTGGCCTGCGATGCCTGCCCAGCAACCAGAGGACCAGCGGCATGCAAAGAATGGCAGAATTAATTAGCAAGAGCCCAACATTCCAAGGAAAACAGAGAGCAGAGAGCACAGTGGAGAAATTCCAGCACTGGCCAATATAACAGGAAATCCCATCTCTCCTCCCGCCGTTTGTGTTGGCAGGCCCTCCAAGAATTGTAATTTCATCCCTACGGCTGTGTTCCCAAAATTGTTGGCATTTTTAACATATTATTTATTTTAACAAGAAAATATGACCCTGTTCTTGACGATTCCTGCTGAACAAAACATTGTTACTTCACGTTGAGAGCTGGCAATGCGTTGGCTTTTTAACCAGTTTGGCGAGGGGACATCCGTTCTGTAACTGGACTCTAATCATTGCAGATGAAGGGTTTTGTTCTCCGTGTTGACTCTGCCTCAATCCCTTTAAAACTTTAACTGGAGTTATCTGGAGGAGATATTCTGCAACTGGATTGGTCTGTCACCATACTGTTTGTTGGATGTACAGAGGATGTATGGTGAATGGACAGGGCTCTGTAGTGGTGAATGGACAGGGGTCTGTAGTGGTGAATGGACAGGGGTCTGTAGTGGTGAATGGACAGGGGTCTGTAGTGGTGAATGGACAGGGGTCTGTAGTGGTGAATCTACAGCGGTCTGTAGTGGTGAATGGACAGGGGTCTGTAGTGGTGAATGGACAGGGGTCTGTAGTGGACAGGGGTCTGTAATGGTGAATGGACAGGGGTCTGTAGTGGTGAATGGACAGGGGTCTGTAGTGGACAGGGGTCTGTAGTGGTGAATGGACAGGGGTCCGTAGTGGTGAATGGACAGGGGTCCGTAGTGGTGAATGGACAGGGGTCTGTAGTGGTGAATGGACAGGGGTCTGTAGTGGTGAATGGACAGGGGTCCGTAGCGGTGAATGGACAGGGGTCTGTAGTGGTGAATGGACAGGGGTCTGTAGTGGTGAATGGACAGGGGTCTGTAGTGGTGAATGTACAGGGGTCCGTAGTGGACAGGGGTCTGTAGTGGTGAATGGACAGGGGTCTGTAGTGGTGAATGGACAGGGGTCCGTAGTGGTGAATGGACAGGGGTCTGTAGTGGTGAATGGACAGGGGTCTGTAGTGGTGAATGGACAGGGGTCTGTAGTGGTGAATGGACAGGGGTCCGTAGTGGACAGGGGTCTGTAGTGGTGAATGGACAGGGGTCTGTAGTGGTGAATGGACAGGGGTCCGTAGTGGTGAATGGACAGGGGTCTGTAGTGGTGAATGGACAGGGGTCTGTAGTGGTGAATGGACAGGGGTCTGTAGTGGTGAATGGACAGGGGTCTGTAGCAGCAGCACATATTTAGTCTTTAGCAATAACCCTACGGCTGTAAGCCTACATATACATCTACTTTAAATGTGCTACCTGACTTCCCAGTAGACTACTTGGTGTGTGAACTGCTGACTGCTCATAACTTGCAGATGGTTGTTGACATATCAACCAGGATCAAAGGGCAGGGCAATTTGTGATTTGTTTCACTCTCATACTGTAGTCAATTAGCAATTAGTACAGGGAGGTGTGCTCTCCACCTATGCTAGGCAATTAGCAATTAGTACAGGGAGGTCCTTACGAGCTTACAGACAGGGCTGCGGGCAGCTGAGCGATAATAGAGGAAAACTAAACTTCTGGAGGACCTATCATCCTTCCACTCCCTCCTCTCTACCTTATCTTCCTCTGTATCTGCTGTTAAAGCCACTTTCTACCACTCTAAATGTCAAGTTTCTACCTCTAAACCTAGGAAACTCTTTTCCACCTTCTCCTCCCTCCTTAATCCTCCTCCCCCTCCTTCCTCCATCTCTGCGGACCACTTTGAAAAAAAGATCGACGACATCCGCTACTCATTCACTCAGCCTATTGAGTCCACTGGTCCCACTCATTCACTCAGCCTATTGAGTCCACTGGTCCCACTCATTCACTCAGCCTACTGAGTCCACTGGTCCCACTCATTCACTCAGCCTATTGAGTCCACTGGTCTCCCTCACACAGAACTACCCTATGCCTTGACCTCTTTCTTCGCTCCCTCTCAGGCTCTGCACACTCTTGGATTGCATCCTACCATGTGACGTGGAGAGGATCTGTGTCTGCACCACATACTCTCACTACTGGTGTCCCCCAGGGCTCGGTTCTAGGCCCTGTCATCTTTCTCTATAAACTAAGTCACTCCGTCATATCCTCACATGGTCTCTCCTATCACTGCTATGAGGATGACACTCAACTAATTTTCTCCTTCCCCCCTGCTGACACCCAGGTGGCGACATGCATCTCTGCATGCCTGGCAGATATCACAACTTGGATGTCGGCAACCACCTCAAGCTCAACCTCGACAAGACGGAGCTGCTCTTCCTCCCGGGGAAGTCCTGCCCGCTCAAAGACCTCGCCATCATGGTTGACAATTCCACAGTGTCGTCCCCCCTAGAGTGCAAAGAACCTTGGCATGACGCTGGACAACATCAAAGCAGTGACCCAGTCCTGCAGGTTCATGCTCTACAACATCTGTAGAGTACGACTCTACCTCACACAGGAAGTGGAGCAGGTCCTAATACAGGCACTAGTCATCCCCCGTCACGACTACTGCAACTCGCTGTTTGCTGGGTTCCCCGCTATGCTGAAACCCTAGAGCACTCTGTTGTACCACCTCAGGTCTCCTGGCACTCCCCTACCTTCTAGCTCTGACTCTACTGATAGCTATGTTATTGAGGATAAATGTATTTTCTATGCTTGTGATGTGTGGTTGTCCAACCTAGCTACCTTAAGATGAATTAAGATGTAAGTCTCTCTGGATAAGAGCGTCTTCTAAATGACTAACATGTAAATATAAATTCTGCTGTAAGCCCTTCATACTGCTGTAAGCCCTTCATACTGCTGTAAGTGCACTATATGTGGTGTATTTTAACATCCTCTGCAAGCTAAACTGGGGGAAGCCCTTCTGGTTAACAGCTCAGGACAAAGCTGCACTGCACTGCGCTAGCTGTGTTGCACGCCAAAGCCTTTTGTAATTGATAGTGATATCAATAACGCAATACATTTTCTTTCTACAGTCATTAAAAATGAGTGGAGAATGCCAGCGGCTCAACTCGGGTTGACAACATTGGCCTAATTAAGGGTGATGAATGGTCCAGCTGGGAACCAGGACAACTTAAGGAGACGTTCAGACAGAATCTACGCTGAGCTCCAGTTTTAGATCTAAAATTCAGATCACATTCCAACAGTCTTACAGTCTTTGGAAAACGTTCCACACCTCAGTAAAAAACATCCTCCGAGGACATATGATGAGACAGCGAGAGGAGAGAGAGAGAGGATATATTAAGGGATGTAATGAGAGAGAGAGAGATCACAAAGAATTTGAAAACAAATCAAACATTGATAAATTCCCATATCTGTTACCGCAGTGAGCAATCACAGCAGCAAGATTTGTGGCCCGTTACCATGACAAAAGGGCAACCAGTGGGGGCACAAACAACATTGTAAATACAACCTACATGTATCTGTTTATTTACTTTCCCTTTCATACTTCAACTATTTGCACATTGTTACAACATTGTACATAGCCAATAATATAACACTTGAAATGTCTATATTTTTTAAAACTTTTGTGAGTGTAATTTTTACTAATGTTTCACTTGTTTATTTCGCTTTTGTTTATCATCTATTCCATTTGCTTTGGCGATGTAAACGTACGTTTCCCTTGCCAATAAAGCCCTTTAAATTGAATTGAGAGCGAGAGAGAGAGAGGGGGGGAGAGAGAATGGGAGGGAGAGAGAAAGAGAGAGAGAGAATGGGAGGGAGAGAGAGAGAAAGAGGGAGAGAGAATGGGAGGGAGAGAGAGAGAAAGAGGGAGAGAGAATGGGAGGGAGAGAGAGAGAGAGAGGCCTGTACTTTTATTTATTTTTATTTCTCTTTGTTTATTATCTATTTCACTTGCTTTGGCACTGTAAAAATATGTTTCCCATGCCAAAG
This sequence comes from Salmo salar, assembly GCF_965601325.2. Classification (NCBI taxonomy): domain Eukaryota; kingdom Metazoa; phylum Chordata; class Actinopteri; order Salmoniformes; family Salmonidae; genus Salmo; species Salmo salar. The sequence goes on from NC_138305.1 coordinate 10,929,017, forward strand.
AAGCCTTTAAATGGAACTGAATTGAGAAAGAGAGAGAGGATGAATGCAGACTGCTAAGGCTCTGGAGGGAGGCCAATATAATAAGGATGGGAGGATAAGGATGGGGAAGAGAAAAGGCAGAGGTTTAATAAGGACCAGAGGGGAAGAGAGGTTTAATAAGGACCAGAGGGGAAGAGAGGTTTAATAAGGACCAGAGGGGAAGAGAGGTTTAATAAGGACCAGAGGGGAAGAGATAAGGCAGAGGTTTAATAAGGACCAGAGCGGAAGAGATAAAGCAGAGGTTTAATAAGGACCAGAGGGGAAGAGATAAGGCAGAGGTTTAATAAGGACCAGAGGGGAAGAGATAAGGCAGAGGTTTAATAAGGACCAGAAGGGAAGAGATAAGGCAGAGGTTTAATAAGGACCAGAGGGGAAGAGATAAAGCAGAGGTTTAATAAGGACCAGAGGGGAAGAGATAAAGCAGAGGTTTAATAAGGACCAGAGGGGAAGAGATAAAGCAGAGGTTTAATAAGGACCAGAGGGGAAGAGATAAAGCAGAGGTTTAATAAGGACCAGAGGGGAAGAGAGGTTTAATAAGGACCAGAGGGGAAGAGATAAAGCAGAGGTTTAATAAGGACCAGAGGGGAAGAGAGGTTTAATAAGGACCAGAGGGGAAGAGATAAAGCAGAGGTTTAATAAGGACCAGAGGGGAAGAGAGGTTTAATAAGGACCAGAGGGGAAGAGATAAGGCAGAGATTTAATAAGGACCAGAGGGGAAGAGATAAGGCAGAGATTTAATAAGGACCAGAGGGGAAGCAATAAGGGAGAGGTTTAATAAGGACCAGAGGGTTTAGTTTTTTTACCTTCAAATGTTCTGTTCCACATGCGGTAGGTGATCTCTGCTCCGTCCTTCTTGGTGAGGCCGTTCCTGATGGTTTCGTGCAGCGCCAGGGCGTACAGCAGCAATGCATCATGGAACCCTTCCATAAACATGTTGATCTGGAGGAAAACAACAGTAAAACATTGATTCATCACCTGGTCTCCTCCTGTCGTACTGTATCACAGAGTCTTGATCAACTTTCAGACCCGCTTTTAACAACAGAGCCTTGCAGTTAGTCAATGTGCATCTGGCCTTGAAAACCTTTAAAATGATGAACGAGGACAACAACAAAAAATACCACATTCAAATTCTCTTAGACGCTTCCCTCTTTGCTCAGCCTGTGAAGGCCTCTGGCAACAAAAGAATTTGCCAATTTCTATAGTCATATGACACACCCCTGGTACTCGAGGCCTTCAAAAGAAGTGGAGACAATAACCTCAAGCAATAATCAAAACAAACGAAGAAATGGTTAATTGACCACAATATCAACATTTTGAAATGGCCCTCCTCAGTCTCTGGACTAAAACCTGGGATTTGAATTGAAGAGAATAGTCCATAAGCACAGACAAATGATACCAAGGATCTGGAAAGATTCTGTATTGAGGAATGGTCTAAGATCCGTCCCAATGTGTTCTACAATCTCATAAAACATTCCAGAGAAAGGCTCAGTGCTGTTATCCTCGCAAGGGGAGGGTTCTAGAGTATTGACAACAGGTGAGGGTTCTAGAGTATTGACCACAGGGGAGGGTTCTAGAGTATTGACAACAGCGGAAGGTTCTAGAGTATTGACAACAGCGGAAGGTTCTAGAGTATTGACAACAGCGGAAGGTTCTAGAGTATTGACAACAGCGGAAGGTTCTAGAGTATTGACAACAGCGGAGGGTGTCAGGTTGGATGAGGAGCGTCGCTGTACAGCTATTTTCAGGTCTCATCAGAGCTGGGTGAATGGAATATGAATGACAGTCATCCAATATGCTGTAATAGAAATAAGGCCGTGCTCCTCATCTTAAACGCCACCGACCGCCACTGAAACCTAGGCTACTATAGTTTGCTTCAGAATGGATCAGGTCAGCATTTTGTTTCTGCAAAAAAATATTCTGTAAAAATTCTTAGCTCGATATTTGTGTATTTTTGGGAAAACGAGCAATTCCCTTACCTTTATTGAAACGATTTGAACATATATTTGGAAGGAGGAAAGTACGTTTACTTGTGTTGACAGCATTGAGAAAGCAAACGGTCTCTAAAATATGAAACCACAGGCCTCAGTTTGCAGTATCAGCCTCGCTTCCTCCCCCGCCAGGAATGGCCGCAGCGCGAGTAAAAAAATAAATAAATGAATAGATTGTTTTAAAAACAGTTGGTTGTTAGCTATATCACCCTGTTCCCTGCCGCCGCGGGGCTGCTAATAGGCTGCTGAGGGTGAATGGTAATACACAGCCATCACCTCGGCTGGTACATGTACTGAGTTCCCCCTGAGCAGCAGTCCTCTGCAGCGCACAGATTACTTCCTGTTTAGGTTGGGCACTGGATAGATAGATAGATAGAGAAGACATGGAATGGAACAATGATCCCAATCAGAACATGATCAACTATTAGTGACAGTCTAACAGTATCCACAGCTCTTAGGGTATCACCTATTAGTGACAGTCTAACAGGATCCACAGCTCTTAGGGTATATCAGCTATTAGTGACAGTCTAACAGTATCCACAGCTCTTAGGGTATCACCTATTAGTGACAGTCTAACAGTATCCACAGCTCTTAGGGTATCAGTTATTAGTGACAGTCTAACAGTATCCACAGCTCTTAGGGTATCACCTATTAGTGACAGTCTAACAGTATCCACAGCTCTTAGGGTATATCAACTATTAGTGACAGTCTAACAGTATCCACAGCTCTTAGGGTATCAGTTATTAGTGACAGTCTAACAGTATCCACAGCTCTTAGGGTATCACCTATTAGTGACAGTCTAACAGTATCCACAGCTCTTAGGGTATCAGTTATTAGTGACAGTCTAACAGTATCCACAGCTCTTAGGGTATCAACTATTAGTGACAGTCTAACAGTATCCACAGCTCTTAGGGTATATCAACTATTAGTGACAGTCTAACAGTATCCACAGCTCTTAGGGTATCAGTTATTAGTGACAGTCTAACAGTATCCACAGCTCTTAGGGTATCAACTATTAGTGACAGTCTAACAGTATCCACAGCTCTTAGGGTATATCAACTATTAGTGACAGTCTAACAGTATCCACAGCTCTTAGGGTATCAGTTATTAGTGACAGTCTAACAGTATCCACAGCTCTTAGGGTATCAACTATTAGTGACAGTCTAACAGTATCCACAGCTCTTAGGGTATATCAACTATTAGTGACAGTCTAACAGGATCCACAGCTCTTAGGGTATCACCTATTAGTGACAGTCTAACAGTATCCACAGCTCTTAGGGTATCAGTTATTAGTGACAGTCTAACAGTATCCACAGCTCTTAGGGTATCACCTATTAGTGACAGTCTAACAGTATCCACAGCTCTTAGGGTATCACCACAGGCAGCATGCAGATAACTGGCTAGTCGGCCCGGAAGGATGAAGATCAGTGTACAGAACGTTCCTCCCGAGAAGAGATCAATTCAGTGATGGTTGATTAATTCATTTTGAATGAGGAAACCGACGACAGGTAGAGTAAGTAGGTGTTGTAATTATGCAGCTCATCCGGCCAACGGAAATCAGTCAGACGGAGAACGTTCAGACCCAAATTGCGCTGAGTTAGTAGTTGACGATCATTTGGTTCTTGTAAGGACGTTAAGACACCTGCTGTGGCTACAGTAAATGTGTGCTGTTTTGTTTAGAGACTGAGTGGAAACCACGGTCACTGTTTTGTTTAGAGACTGAGTGGAAACCACGGTCACTGTTTTGTTTAGAGACTGAGTGGAAACCACGGTCACTGTTTTGAATGAAAAGGTGAGCTGAACGTTGGTAACTCCATGAATCATACAGCCTAGATGGAGTATGGCGGTGGCCCATTAGAACAGGTCTTTGATAGGATCACGCCGTGATATCACGAGTACTCAATGACTCACTGTGTCTAAGTGGAAAGGGAAAACATTTCAAGATTTCTGTTGGTTTCATGGTTTCTTGTGAAAACAAATATGGGCCAAATTGTTTGTTTAGCAAGAGACTGTGTGTGGACTAACTCATTATTTACACTGTCTGGTACTTAGGCTGTAAATTGCCGGAGAACAGATGATTTTCTGTGTGGTATTATGATTGTTATGGTAAACAGATGAAGGTTTGTTTACACCAGGACAAAACAGGGTCAAGCTGTCCCATATATGGTGGAATTATTGGACCCCTTGTTAAAGATGAGCAAAAAAAGACTGTATAAAATGAATAATACAAACACTGAGCTACACAATATGCTAAAAAAATAATTTAAATTATATTATTTTACACTAAGCAATTGTATTAGTATAAGAGATTTTGAAAGGATGATGTCTCCTCTGTGTAAAGGTGAGACTCTCATGTACATGTCGGTTGTTTTGCTCTAGAATGACCACAGGCCTCAGAAGACTCGTCTGAAGGTTCCCCGGTGCCAGTCGAATACATTTATGGAAGTACAGTGCATTCCGAAAGTATTCAAAACACTTGAATTTTTACATATTTTGTTACGTTACAGCCTTATTCTAAAATTGATTAAATCATTTTTTTCCCCCTCATCAATCTACACACAGTACCCCATAATGACAAAGCAAAAAGGGGCAAAAATAAAAAATAAATAAATAAAACAGAAATACCTTATTTACATAAGTATTCAGACCCTTTGCTATGAGACTCTAAATTGAAGTCAGGTGCATCCTGTTTCCATTGATCATCCTTGAGATGTTTCTACAACTTGATTGGAGTCCACCTGTGGTAAATTCAATTGATTGGACATGATTTGGAAAGGCACACACCTGTCTATATAAGGTCCCACAGTTGACAGTGCATGTCAGAGCAAAAACCAAGCCATGAGGTCAACGGAATTGTCCGTAGAGCTCCGAGACAGGATTGTGTCGAGGCACAAATCTGGGGTTGCTCATACTGCTTCCTCACTAGCACAATTACAAATATTTGTCGACAGACTTGTGACGTCATCAGGAGCAGTGATTGTGATAGTGTCTTCTCTTTCTTCCTCTTGACTCAATGCTGGAGCGTCCCAGACCTCAGTCTACTTCAGCCCCACAGGAGCCAACTTTGGCTACTGCCACTAAAAGGAGCAACCACATGTTAACTTCTTCACACTGGTGAAAAGTCACACAACACTAGCCTAGTCTTGCCTCGTCTTAAGGGCATCCTTGATTCTGTAGCCAGTCAACCACGTGAGAGAAAATGGAATTAGCCTGATCCTAGATATGCTGCGCTGTCAATGACTATAGGAGTTGGCAAGACAGCACAAACAGATCTGGGACCAGGCTAGAGTTGAATAGCAACGGGTTAGAAGAATAAGACAATACAGTGGTTTATATGCCATTAAAGGCCATGCAGGTCTGATCTGTTGGTGGCAACCTCTACCAACCATTGTCTCTCAACAGGACAGTGTGGATGGTGAAATCTACTGGGAGCAGGAAGCTGAAAGAAGAGACAAAGGAAAAAGCTATCCCCCTCCCACAGCAGGCCAAGCAGCTCCCCCACCCCCTTGTCCTCCAGCCTCCCACAGCAGGCCAAGCAGCCCCCCCACCCCCTTGTCCTCCAGCCTCCCACAGCAGAACCAAGCAGTTCCCCCTGCAGACCAGAGCCCTGTTTACAGTCTGAGATTCAGGGGAGATGGAGAAGAGAGACAGAGACCAGAGCCCTGTTTACAGTCTGAGATTCAGGGGAGATGGAGAAGAGAGACAGAGACCAGAGCTCTGTTTACAGTCTGAAATTCAGGGGAGATGGAGAAGAGAGACAGAGACCAGAGCTCTGTTTACAGTCTGAGATTCAGGGGAGATGGAGAAGAGAGACAGAGACCAGAGCTCTGTTTACAGTCTGAGATTCAGGGGAGATGGAGAAGAGAGACAGAGACCAGAGCTCTGTTTACAGTCTGAGATTCAGGGGAGATGGAGAAGAGAGACAGAGACCAGAGCTCTTTTTACAGTCTGAGATTCAGGGGAGATGGAGAAGAGAGACAGAGACCAGAGCTCTGTTTACAGTCTGAGATTCAGGGGAGATGGAGAAGAGAGACAGAGACCAGAGCTCTGTTTACAGTCTGAGATTCAGGGGAGATGGAGAAGAGAGACAGAGACCAGAGCTCTGTTTACAGTCTGAGATTCAGGGGAGATGGAGAAGAGAGACAGAGACCAGAGCTCTGTTTACAGTCTGAGATTCAGGGGAGATGGAGAAGAGAGACAGAGACCAGAGCTCTGTTTACAGTCTGAGATTCAGGGGAGATGGAGAATGAAATGCACTTTTTAGATGATGCTGTAACAGTAACCTTGTCATGATTCCACTATGTGTTATTTTATAGTTTTGATTTCTTCACTATTATTCTACAATGTAGAAAATAGTAAAAATAAAGAAAAAACCTTGAATGAGTAGGTACTGTATCTTTTTTCTATATCTTTTTAAAATAGATGTTCCTTTATTATATTCCCATAACCCTTCCACCCCTCCCCTAATTGGAGTAAACTACTGAACATCAAAACTTAGGCCTGTATTTCCAGCGTATACACACTATATACATTTTATGGACACAGTCTATTTTACAATAGTTATATTTGGATTGTTTTTAGTCCTGGCCTTCCTCTAACCTCAACCTCTCCCATCTATTACTGATGTCCTTCCTCTAACCTCCACCCCTTCCATCTATTTCTTATGTCCATCCAGTTTGATGTATATTTGCCATATATTTTTAACTGTGCTGTTTCACAAAAGTTCCGAATTTTCATACATTCTACAGACACAGTATATTTTACATTTGTTATCCTTATTAGTACCACCCTTCAGGTCCATCTCTTAACACCATCCATATAGGATTTCTATTTGCCATATGTGCTGTGATGTTTCACAAAAGTTCTCAACCTTTCTATTGTCATTGTTTCTACAGACTGTAAATTAAAGATACACATTTTTTTGCTAAAAGTATTGACCACTTAGATGGAAAGCTACTGAGGATGGTAGCTGACTCTATAGCCACTCCTATCTGTCATATCTTTAATCTGAGTCTAGAGGAAAATCTTTGTCCTCAGGCCTGGAGGGAAGACAAAGTGGTAAAGTGGCCTTTACTGGTTCTAACAGCAGACCTATCGGCTTGCTGCCAGCTCTTAGCAAATACAATGCTATTTCTCTGTAAACAAATGAACAGACTTTCAGCATGCTTATAGAGGACACTCAACATTGAGGAAAACCAAAGTTTCAAAGGCTGGGCCTAATATAGTGTATAAGAGTTCATACAATAAGTTTCGTAGTGATTCATATGTTGATGATGGAAAGAATATTTGCTGGTCTGTGGTGTGTAACGAGGAGCAACCAGACGCTGCACTTGACATATTTATGAAACTACTTATTCCAGTTACTAACAAGCACGCATCCATTAAGATCTGTAAAAACTGTTAAATCCCCTTGGATTGAAGAGGAATTGAAAACTTGTATGGCTGAGAGAGATGAGGCAAAAGGTATGGCAATTAAGTCTGGCAGCCCTCACTGACTGGCAAACGTTCTGCAAATTAAGAAATCATGTGACTAAACTAAATAAAAATAAACTACACTACGAAACAAAGATAAATTATATAAAGAATGATAGTAAAAAGCTTTGGGGCACCTTCAATGAAATTTGGGGGGAAAAAGCCAACTTGGCTCCTTCATTCATTGAATCAGATGGCTCATTCATCACAAAACCCACTGATATTGCAAACTACTTTAATTACTTTTTCATTGGCAAGATAAACAAACTTAGGGATGACATGCCAGCAACAAACGCTGACACTACACATCCAAGTATATCTGACCAAATTATGAAAGACAAGAATTGTACTTTTGAATTCCGTAAAGTGAGTGTGGAAGAGGTGAAAAATATATTATTGTCTATCAACATTGACAAGCCACCGGGGTCTGATAACTTGGATGGAAAATTACTGGAGGATAATAGCGGACTATATTGCCACTCCTATTTGCCATATCTTCAATTTAAGCCTATTAGAGAGCGTGGTCCCTCAGGCCTGGAGGGAAGCTAAAGTCATTCCGCTACCCAAGAATAGTAAAGCCAACTTTACTGGCTCAAATAGCCGACCAATCAGCCTGTTACCAACCCTTAGTAAACCTCTGGGAAAAAATGTGTTTGAACAGATACAATGCTATTTTACAGTAAACAAATTGACAACAGAATTTCAGCAAGCTTATAGGGAAGGACACTCAACAAGCACAGCACTTACACAAATGACAGATGATTGGCTGAGAGAAATTGATGATAAATGATTGTTGGGGCTTTTGACATTATTGATCATAGTCTGCTGCTGGAAAAACGTATGTGTTGTGGCTTTACACCCCCTGCTATAATGTGGATAAAGAGTTACCAGTCTAACAGAACACAGAGGGTGTTCTTTAATGGAAGCCTATCCAACATAATCCAGGTAGAATCAGGAATTCCCCAGGGTAGATGTTAAGGCCCTT